>NC_143175.1:12984621-13287651 GCF_047325235.1 Durio zibethinus
CAATTCTTATACTCGATAGAGCTCGATTATTTATGCTCGAGCTCGAACTCGAATTCGAGATATTTTATTGATTAAAATAATAATAAAAATTTAAATATAAAAGCTTGATTAGGCTCGCGAGCTACTCGAGCCGGGTATAAGAATACTCGAACTCGACTCGATCGATAAGTCGAGCTACTGGAGCTTAAGCTCAATTCAATAATAATCTAACCGAATTCGTGTTTTATTCAAATCGAACCCGAATAGCTTGTGAGTACTCATGTATCATTTACACCCCTAGGTTGAATTTTGGGTTTAAGGTAGGCCTAAGGTACACTAAGACCATACAAGACGTGAAGTTGTCAAAGAAGGTGTTGAAAGGACTTATTTTCACAGGAAAGTAAATGCAAGACTTGATTAGAACTCATAAACGAACAAGGGAGATTGTTGAGATAATGTTCACACGTGAGTAAAGAATCTCACATTATCCAAAAATAAGATTGAGATGTTGTATATATACATGAAGGATCTAAAAACTCAATAGCTTAAACTTTTAGACTTAAGTAATGTCTAATATATATGTATGGATTTTTTGGTGTACTCTTTTAGCTCCTAGTAACGCTTATGCACCCAATAGTTGAAGCCTTACATCATTATAGTCTTCATTAGATGTTTCACTTTCATCTTTTTCAGCGGACAAGATATCTTTCTTGGTAAGAGCTGATCTTGTCTTTCGATATAGTTCCGAATGAGCAAAACAAAGAAAGATGCAATTGCAAAGCAAATTAGAATCATGTTTCCCAGCTTTTCATCACATCAATTGCAATGTCTAATGACATACCAATGAACACAATCATGATGGAAAGGTCTAAGCCTGTGATCAATCTCGAGGCACACAAGGTATGTAATGCAAAAGCAAAACAAAAAGAGATCAGCTGCCTGCCTTTCCTGGATAAAGTGTAAAAGGAAAACAGTACCAAAAACAATAGCAAACTCTAACAAGGATTTAAACAAAAACCCATACTTAAACTTTAGGATCTTAACATGTATCGGAAGGTTAATGGTAATTAATCCAGCAACAAAGAACAGATGAATCAGTGTGATCAACACAATAAATTTCTTAGAGAGAAATATTGATAAATATTAGTTGCTCAACTTAGAGAGAAATAAGAGAAGTATGGAAATATTGAAGTTTAAGCACGCTAAAGCACCCCATACAAGTTTTGCATAGGCAATTGACAAACTGTGTTTTGGGAGGAAGGAGCAGAGATATTTGGCAGCAGTGAAAGGGTGAGAAAGTTGAGTAGGAGAATCTTGGAAATTTAGACAATGGTGAGGTTAGGTAGTTAATGTCCATCCATTTAAGGGAAGCATAATTTCTTGTTGCATAGCATGAAATAAAGCTAATTTCCATTTTCATAATGCGACAATTTTAGTTAAGTTAAATTATATATTTATTCAATATATGCATCCGCTAATTGAGCATCAACTTATAGTAGTCAATTCTATTATCGTGATTCATCATATTCTAATGTAATCCTTTTTTTTTTTTGTTTTTTTTTGGGTAGGAAGTCTAATATAATGTAATCCTTATGCTAATAAGATATTAATAAAAGTCTAATGAGTAATATCTTGGATTAATGGTATTTTTAGATTTTGCTTGAGTTTAATTTTTTTAATAAATATACAATTTTTTTTCATGTTGATTTAAATATTAAATTTTACTTTCCAAATACTTTTCACAAAAATCAAATTTGAGAAAAAAATTTTCCCTTCCGCGATGTAATCAATCCTTGTGCATTCTGAATTTGCAAATTTAATAATCCTAAAGTACTCTTAAGACTCATTGCCTGATATTTATTTTGAGCATAAAAATAATAAGAAAATGAAATGATATCCCCCTGCAAACGAGCTAACCCTAAACTCTTCATCCACACCGTTCACTTGAATTCAATAACAAATCTACCGTCTATCGCAACAGAAATCATAACTCAAAATTGAAACTAACGCCGTAAGTAGAACAATCACTTGTATTTCCAAGACTCAAAACAAAACCCCATTGGAACAAACGCTGCCGTTCCGTTACAAGAATCCTACGCGCCACCAGTTCCTTCTGTTTGACTGGCCACCCATGGCGACCCCCTCGACCATTCCGATGACAAGCTCTCAATCGACGGCGGGTGGTGGGGCCCAGTCACAACCCCCGATAGCCACGCCCGCTTTCCGTGCTTTCCTCTCACGACTAACATCCTCTATCCGTCGGGGATTCTCCCAACGCCGTCCCTGGTACGAACTGATCGATCGGACTGCCATGGCCCGTCCCGATAATCTAACGGACGCCTATTCCCGGATCCGCAAAAACCTCTCCTACTTCAAAGTCAATTACATAACTATACTCGCAGTTGTACTCGCTTTCTCTCTCCTTTCTCATCCACTCTCCCTCCTCGTCCTCCTCGGTCTTCTCGCCGCTTGGGTCTTACTGTACCTTTTCCGACCGTCGGATCAACCTCTCGTGATCTTCGGCCGTACGATCTCCGATCGCGAGACGCTTGGTGTGTTGGTGGTGTTGACCGTCTTTGTCGTGTTCATGACCAGCGTTGGATCGCTCTTGATCTCTGCGCTCTTGATAGGAGTAGCCATCATTTGCATACACGGTTCGTTTAGGGTTCCAGAGGACTTGTTCTTAGACGATCAGGAGCCTTCCAACTCTGGATTTCTCTCCTTCCTCGGCGGAGCCGCTTCCTCAGCTGCCGCTGCGGCGGCCCCTGCAGTTGCCTCACGCGTGTGAACAGCAGATCTTTCAAGCTGCACATGCGCATGAACTTTTTATCTTCGTTTATGGTAAATCAAAAATGATTTACCGTTTTCATGGTAGATTAAAATATTCAATTGTAGCTTTGCTGTCTTGTTTGTATTTAGATTTGGATTGAACTTGGATTAAGAGTTAGATCTTTTGTGTTTTGATTTAGATGTTGTATTATTTGCCGCTTGAAATTTTGATTTTGATGAAATTTAGATTAAGTTTTAATTTGTTAAATGTATAATTTTATTATGCATTCTTTTTCTGTTTGTTTTGAAGGTTTTATGAGGTTGTTTTTAAATATAGTGGATAAGAATTTATGAAGATACTAATTGTCTGTATTTTAGGAAAGTTGTGTTTTGTTTAGCTCAATGATTTTATTGTTGGCAAATTAAAAGAATTGGAAGGTGCTTAGGGAAAGGTTTATGGTTGTAGTTGGAATGGAGAAAGGTGAACATTTTGGTTGTTACTTGTCTGTGAAAGTGAGGGTTTATGATTGAAGGATCTCTAATTTGGTACTTTTCTGTTTCATTTCGTTGAAATGAGTTGGGTTAAGGTTCAAGCTAGTTAGCTGGTGTGTCCTGTAGCTTTGGTTGCCGCTTAAAGATTCAACGGTATATTGATTCTAGCTTACAAGAATGTTGGGCATTCGATAGCTTGGTTGGTTAACACCATTGGTAGGAATCTTTTTAGCTTCAATGGTTAGTTGGTTCTGTTTGTTTGGATTTGGCTGCTGTATTTATCCTATTTTGATTGGGGGAATCATCAATCGACTTGTACAAGGAATTAAATTTCTGTGCAATTAGAGTTAAAACTATTCTTTGATTGCCAAAAGTTGCCTAAGATTATTTTTAGTGTTTCTTGTGAGATATATGAGTCAGGTTTGTATATGTTTCTGTTATTATCTAATATTAGCTGGTGATGATGGAATGTTCTATTTACTTCCTCTTGGTTGTTGAGTTTCTGCTTGTGAGTGTATGGTGTAGGATTAAGAGTAAAAGTTTGCTTACTCACGAGCTTTTATGATTTGGATATAACATGTCATCCCCACATGGTAATACGGTCTTCTATACCCATACATGCATGGAACTCCTAGCTTCTCAGAAAAGTGCAATTGCAGTCTTTGCTTGTGCTAAAATCTCGAGGTAACTGCAAGGACGTTCTCATTGTTTTATGTTCCAAGTCACTGCATACAAAATAGCATCCATCTTTCTCAGAGTGACTTATCTACATACAACCATTTTTAGTGTTGGTTATGGTTTTTACGGTAGATAGCTGGGGTAAGGTAACCCTCTATGGGTTTCGCTAGGGGACTATTGTCATTGTTGTGTATAAGAAACAGGAATGATGGATCATGACTTGGTATGTAGAGTAATGCTTGTAACACCTAATTTGAGAGCGTAAAATAGGACGGTATATGATGGTTAGACTGGAATTTTTTGGCAAGATGCAATAATGTTGTTTCCCTCTTTACCAGAGCTTTGATGTTTTGGGGCATAATTAATGCAACTTCTAGCATTATCTTACGGAGATTACCTGCCAGCTCTGCAAAGTCTTAATAAAATCATTTATTGCCGATAAAAAGTATTCTCCATCAGCTGCCCAAGTTGCCTTTTCTTGTTATCCATGTGCAAAACTGTTCTATTATTTGTGCAGAACAGCATTTTCATGCCATTTTAACGTGTAGCTATGCAGCCCCCCATACCTCCCATAACCCATTATCTGCTGCTGTCAGAAAGTTGTAGCCAAATAAGCATTTTTAGTGCTGGTACTATGTTCTGCGTAAACGGTTGGCTCTTATCTTTTGCCTAGGATAGACCAGGGTTGGGGTTTATGTTTAGTGAAGCAAAGACGAGATAGCATTCTTCTAATTGCTTCGTGTTTAAATCCAACGTCCCGTATATGGGACGGTTAAAAACATTTGCTGGATTCCTGCTTCTGGTATATGACAGGATGATCCCATTATCTTTATATTTCTATTATATTCAAATTAGGCTCCAATAACTGGTCAGAGAAAAGGTCACGTCTTTGGATGGGAGTCATATTGTATTGTGCTGTTCTCTACTACATTGTATGTACTAACTTATGTTATTTTGTGGTACAGTTAACCATGTACATTCAAATGACTACAGGATATGTACGGATTGCAAAGTATTTTGTCCATGCCCGCTTCTGTAATTTATATTCAACAGCAGTTCCCATTCAAGTTCGGATGTGTCTCAATTGGGCCTTTATTGAGTATTTGACCCATCTTGCCTGTTGAAGAGCCTGAGCCGATGATGATGGATATGCCGTCCTTCTTTTAGCAATCTTGTCACAAAACCTAACCTGATGATGATGACTAAACCTTTTCTGTTGTCATAATTCTGGATTGCTTCGAACCTTTCTAAAATGGATTCTCATCATTAACTGCAAAAAGGTAACCTCCCCTGCGTCTTTTTCCTCATCCGTACAGGGTGAAATCTCAGCCAACATCGACCAATCCAAGGGGTGTACATCAAAGAAGGAACCATTTCCTTCCTCAAGATGACATCAATCGATCCCGTTTTGTCAGGTAGTAAAGTAAATTCAACAGTTGAGATAATGACATCTCATTTTAACCTCGCGTCGCTAACCAAAACCCCCCCCCCCCCCCCCACCCCCTTAGAAAGCCCACAGAGACAAACCCTTGTAAATTGTCGTGGGTACAACGGTCATTCTTCTAATTATAAATGGCTGACCAATTTTTTTGCAACTTTGTTGGACCCGTTTAAGAAAGATAGCCGTTAGAGGAGCGCCAAGGTCAATAAAATAGCACATATTCAATCCATGCACAGGGTCAAAACATATAGGAAAGCATTGAGAAATGAGAAGAATAGAGAAAACAAATGTTAATGTTGCGGCGTAGGAAAAAAAACTAGCCGTTAGGCTTGTGTTATATGCGTGCAAGAGGGAAGAGCCTCTGCTCCCTTATTGCACCCACCTGACAATTGTCTGCTGTTTTTTTCTCTCCCAATACAAAAAGATTCATCTTCTTCTCTCTCTCTCTCTCTCTCTCTCTCTCTATAAGATCTTCACGTGCTCTTTCACGGTATACCCCCACCTCTTGGGCTATCTTTCCTCTCTTGTACAAAACCTCCCTTCATCTACCATTTCCCGTTTAATTCCTCCATGCCTACCAAAAAAACAGAATCAAACTTGAGAGAGAGAGAGAGGGAAAACAAAAATACAACTTGTGAGTTCTTTGCCACTCCATGATGGCAATAGAGAAACAAAATTTTGAGTTTCTCATTTGTAGAGGTGTAGATTGGCGCTGTATTTCAAATAAGAAAAAGGAGAAATGGAAGGATATTTCTCTTTTTGCCCACATTTTCTTGCTTCTTCAGCTGCTCGTCTGCTTCTTCATTCAACCAATTTCAAGTCAGGCATGGGATGGTGTCATTGTCACTGCAGCGGATTTTCAAGCACTTCAAACGTTTAAACAAGAATTAATTGATCCCAAAGGGTTCTTAAAAAGCTGGAATGATAGCGGTTATGGTGCTTGCTCTGGTGGTTGGGTTGGAATCAAGTGTGCTCAAGGGCAAGTCATAGTTATTCAACTCCCATGGAAAGGATTAGGTGGCAGAATCACTGAGAAAATTGGCCAACTTCAAGCTCTTCGAAAGCTTAGCCTCCATGATAATCTCATTGGTGGTTCCATCCCTCGAGCATTAGGCATTCTCCCTGATCTTAGAGGTGTTCAGCTATTCAATAATAGGCTTTCAGGTTCAATTCCTGCTTCATTAGGTTCATGTCCTTTGCTTCAAACCCTTGACTTTAGTAATAATTCACTCACTGGTACAATCCCTGAGAGTCTTGCAAACTCCACTAAGCTTTACAGGCTCAACCTTAGCTTCAATTCTTTTTCAGGATCAATCCCGGCTAGTTTCACTCACTCTACTTCTCTTACTTTTCTTGCCCTTCAACACAACAACCTTTCTGGTTCCATCCCAGATTCTTGGGGTGCAACACAAAAGAATGGCTTTTATCAACTTCAGTATTTAACCCTTGACCATAATCTCCTATCTGGAAGCATACCTGCCTCTTTAGTGAAGTTAAGCGAGCTCCAAGAGGTTTCCCTTAGTCATAATCTGATTACTGGATCCATACCAAATGATATGGGGAGGCTTTCTAGGCTTAGGAATCTGGATCTTTCTTATAATGCAATTAATGGAAGCTTGCCTGCTAGTCTCTCCAATCTTTCCTCTCTTGTTCTTTTAAACCTGGAAAGCAATGCTCTTGAAAACGAAATACCAGAATCCATTGACAGTTTACATAACCTTTCTGTTCTTGTTTTGAAGAGAAACAAATTTAGTGGTCCAATTCCGGCAACTGTAGGAAATTGTTCCAGTTTAACTCAACTTGATTTGTCAGAGAATAAGCTCAGTGGACAAATCCCATTTTCTCTTGCTGATCTTAAAGATCTTAATTCTTTAAATGTTTCATATGACGACCTTTCTGGTCCTGTTCCACCTCCACTCTCCCAAGAGTTCAATGCAAGCTCTTTTGTGGGAAATATTCAGTTATGCGGATATTCTGGATCACCTCCATGCCCTTCTCAAAATGTCCCTTCTTCACCATCCGAGAAATCAAGCCATAAACATAGAAAATTGAGTACCAAAGATATAATCCTAATTACTGCTGGAGCCCTTCTTATAGTTCTGCTTGTTCTTTGTTTCATTTTGCTGTGTTGCTTGATCAGAAGAAGGGCAACATCAAAAGCAAAAAATGGTCAAACAACAAACAGAGCTGCTGCTACTGCTGCAGCAAGAGGTGAAAAGGGAACTCCACCTGCTGTTGGTGAAGTTGAAGCAGGAGGAGAGGCTGGTGGGAAACTAGTCCATTTTGATGGGCCCTTGGTTTTTACTGCTGATGATCTTCTGTGTGCAACTGCTGAGATTATGGGGAAGAGCACCTATGGGACTGTTTATAAGGCCACATTAGAGGATGGATACCAGGTAGGAGTGAAGAGACTTAGAGAAAAGATTACCAAAGGTCAGAGAGAATTTGAAAATGAGGTCAATGTGCTGGGCAAAATCCGACACTCAAATCTTCTGGCGTTGAGGGCATATTACTTAGGACCTAAAGGGGAGAAGCTTCTTGTATTCGATTACATGCCTAAAGGTAGTCTTGCAACTTTCCTTCATGGTACGTAAAATTCAAACTACTACTATTTTGATTAATAAAATATTGCAGTTTTCATCCAACAAATAATGTGTTCTATCTTGCCCAGCTCGAGGGCCAGACACACCCATTGATTGGCCAACAAGGATGAGAATAGCAAAGGGGGTTACTCGAGGTTTGCTGTACCTTCACACTCAAGAGAACATTATACACGGGAACCTTACATCAAGCAATGTCTTACTTGATGAGGATACAAATGCTAAAATAGCAGATTTTGGCCTTTTTCGTCTAATGACAGCAGCTGCAAATGCAAACGTAATTGCAACAGCTGGAGCATTAGGCTATAGAGCACCAGAGCTTTCAAAGCTCAAGAAAGCTAACACAAAAACTGATGTGTACAGCCTTGGAGTTATTATATTAGAACTCCTAACAGGGAAATCTCCTGGAGAGGCAATGAATGGTGTGGATTTGCCACAATGGGTTGCCTCTATAGTGAAAGAAGAGTGGACAAATGAAGTCTTTGATCTGGAGTTGATGAGGGATGCATCTTCCATTGGCGATGAGTTACTAAACACTTTGAAACTGGCATTACATTGTGTTGATCCGTCACCATCAGCGCGACCAGAAGTTCGGCAGGTTATTCAGCAGCTAGAAGAGATTAGACTAGAGACACCTGCTAGTTCTGCACCTTCAGGTGATGATGGAGCAGGAGTTCCTTCAACAAGCGAGTGAGAAAGGGATTTTAGGATGTAGTTTATGTGTTAGGCAATAGAGTATGATTCTTTTATTCTTACTATGTATCTTAAGATGTTAATTTTGTGTGCCAATCTATGAGTCTGTATATTATGTTTAAATTGCTCGAGGATGTTGTTTTGAATAAAAATTGGTTTCCTTCCATCCTCTGGAACGACTAGGCAAATTCTGAAATTCTCTACAATTGATTCACTAGAGAAAAGATTGTTTTTCAATTAAAATTTTGGCCTGTTAGATAAGTATGTTTGAATTTGAGCTCCTTTTGATGACTTATTACCATTCTAGTTCTAACCTAAACAAGCATCTGCCATAAAATAATCATTAATTCTTCCACGGACCACAGCAAAATAAAATTTACTCAAAGCAAGCCAAAGCCAACTGGTTCAAATTTCCATCTGTATGATGGCCTCCTACTAGTATTATTTTTGGGACTCTTGTTCTTTTTTCCCTTTTGGAAATGCTTTATTGCATATCAAATGTTGTATTTTTGCCCCATAATTTTATAGAAGGAATTTTTTACTAAATAATTAGCAAAGAAGTCAGTTTCTTTTAACAATTAATTCAGAATAGTAACTAAATACTTTGACTATAAAAACAGAAAAGAAAAAGAAAAGAAAAAAACTCAAGTTATTAACTTATGTTCAATAAATGGTGTACATAAATCTCAATAAAGTAAATTTTACTTCTTTTTATCTTTTCACATCTATACTTTAAATTTTACTAATGTACAGATATCCCCTTCCCTTGGTGTGCCACGTGACACAACGTGGTTCTTCTTTTTTTTTATTTTTTTATTTTTTAACTTTGCTTGTATGTAATCACATTGCCGATTCTAAGCCCACCTAAAGCGAAGAGGGTGGTGGTAGGATGATGGTTAACTTAAAACATAATCAAACTATGATGAGAAGACCAAAATAAAAATTTTTATTGAATCATTGTCTCCTCCTAATGGTGCGCTACACTGTAGCTCGATTATAGTGTTAAATGGGTAAGAGTTTAGGTCATCACTTGAAAGTGACACGTCACATTGTCACCCAGGTGTGGTGTCAAATAAGCAAGAGTTCTCGTGTTCTAACAAACAAATGCAAGTAAAAAAAGCTAATCTATGGAGGTAAGTTACACTTAGCTACTTGGAATATAGGATCATTAACTAGTAAACTAGTAGAGATATGAGAGGTCATGACTAGGAGAGAAATTAATATTTTATGTCTTGATGAAACTAAACGGGTAGGAAAAAAGGCCAAAAAGATAGAAGTAGGGCTCTAAGCTTTAATACAAAAGTAAAGATAAGAGTAGAAATGGAGTGGAGATAATTATAGATAAGAATATAAAAGATGATGTGGTTGAGGTTAAAAGAGAGAGAGATAGAATTTTACATGTTAAACTTATTTTAAGAGAGGAAACTGTTAATGTCATTAGTGCTTACGCCTTGCAAATAGGTTTAGATCAAGAGACTAAGCAAAAATTTTGGGAAGATTTGGACGAGGTAGTGTGAGCCATACCAAATGGAGAAAAATTGTTTATTAGAGGAGATATGAATGGTTACCTAGGCAAAGATTATAGTAACTTTGAGAATGAGTATAGAGGATATGGTTTTGAAGAAAGAAACAATATCGAGGATAATATTCTAGAGTTTGCTATTGTATTTGATCTAACTATATTAAACACACGTTTTAGGAAAAGAGAATCATATTTGGCAACTTTTAGGAATGTGTCAAATGGTAGTCAAATTGATTTTTAATAAGGAAAAAAGATAGAAGTAGCTGTAAAGAATGCATGTTATATCGAGTGAGAGTGTGACAACACAATATAGACAGTTAGTTTTAGATATCTTTCACCTCATAGTTAAAGAGGATACGTCAAAGTCATGAACCATGTATTAAGTAGTGAAACTTTAAGAGGAAAAAATGTTAGCTTTTAAGGATAAACCAGTAAAAGAGATTGATTGGAAGTATAATAAGAATGTATAAGTAATGTGAGAAAAATTTTCTATAAGAATTCAAAGGATTGCAAAAGAAACACTTGACAAATATAGGGATCGTTCACCATTAGAAAAAGAATCTTGGTAGTGGAATGAGGATGTAAAAATGACAATTAAAATTAAGAGAGAGTGTTATAGGAATTTAAAGAGTAATAGGGATGAGACATGTAATCTGGAGTATAAGACAACAAAAAAGAAAGCCAAAAAGGTTATTCAAGATTCAACGATTATGATCCATGAGGAATTATATAAAAAACTAAAGACAAGAGATGGAGAAAAAGAGTTGGTAAAAAATGCTAAGATGAAAGATAAAAAAAGTAAGGATCTTAATGGCATAAAATGTATCAAAAGTGGTGACGAAAGAGTTTTAATGAAAGATGAGGAGATTAAGAAATGATAGAGAGATTATTTTGATAATATCTTTAATGGAAATTTTGAGTATGATATATATGAGTGTAGCCTACCTTTTAAGAATATAAATTGTATGTTTAAATGTAATATTAAAAGGTATGATATTAAAAAAGCTTTGAAAATGATGAAAGCAAATAAAGTTATAAGACCAGATAGAATCTTGATTGAGGTTTGAAAACAGTTGGATGAAATAGGGATAATATAGTTGATGGATCATTCCAACAAAATTTGATGTATTAAAAAAAATGTCAAGAGAATGGAAAATGAGTACTTTAATGTCTTTATAGAAAAATAAAGATGATATATAAAATTGTTTGAACTATCGAGGAATAAAACTTATGAGTCATACTATGAAACTTTGAGAGAGTAATTGAATAGGTTACGACTATTTTCGAAAACTAATTTGGATTTAAGTAAGGATGCTCTACAACAGAAGTAATTTACCTATTGGGACTTTTGGTAGAAGGTTTTGGGATAAGAAAGAAAGAGTTATCTAAAGTATAAAACAGCAAAAAAGGAAGGCAAAAATGTTATTTGAGATTCAAAAATTGAGATCCATGAGAAATTATATAAAAAACTAAAGACAAAAGATAACGTAAAAAAGTTATTCAAAATTGCTAAGATGAGAGATAAGAAAAGTAAGGATCTTAATGGCATAAGATACATCAAAGGCATGAGTGTTATAGGAATTTAAGAAGAAATAGGTATCTGAAGTAAAGGACAACAAAAAAAAAAGCTAAAAAGGTTATTCGAGATTCAAGGACTAAGATCTATAAGAAATTATATAAAAAACTAGAGACAAGAGATAGAGAAAAAGAGTTGTTCTTAATCTACATTTAATTACTTTTTATCGACTTAAAGAAAGCATATGATAGAGTTTCTCGATAGGTGCTTTGGTTGGCCTTAATGAAGAAATTAATTCTTTTAAAGTACATTAATATAGTTATAAATATGTATGAAAGAGTTGTAACAAGTGTGAAAACATTTGAGGGCTTGACTCATAGCTTTCCCAATTACCTCAAAATTGCATTAAGGCTTAGCATTGAGTCCATTTTTTTTTTTTTTTTTACATTAGTTATGGATGAGCTCATTGGACATATCCAAGATAAGGTACCATGGTATATGTTATTTGCCAATGATTTAGTCTTAGTTGTTGAAACTAGTGATGATCTTAATGCAAAATTAGAATTATTGAGGCATACATTGGAGTTTCAAGACTTTAAATTGAGTAGATTTAAAACTAAATATATGAAGTGTAAGTTTAGTAGTCATAGGAAAATGAGTGTTAGTGTGATTAAGTTAGATGGTGAGATAATACCAAAAAGTAGTCATTTCAATATTTGAGATCAATTATTTAGAACGATATTAAATTAGAAAGGGATGTAAACTAAAGGATTCAAGTAGAATGGCTAAGGTGGTGAAGTATATTGAGTCAACATGCCTTTAAAGTTTAAGATAAAGTTGTATAAAATAATAGTAAGGCCTACATTGTTATATGGGATTGAGTGTTAGGTGGCTAGAAACAACATGAGAAGAAAATGAGCATAGTTGAGATAATGATGCTTAGATGGATGTATGGTAAGACTAGAATAGATAAGATAGAAATAAAAAGATTCGAAAAAAATTAGGGGTAACCTGATTTAAGGAAAAGATATGAGAATACTGTTTGAGATGATTTAGCTATGTGAAATTTAGAGCTATTTGTGTATTAGTTAAGAGAAATGAGCTTTTGGATTTAGGAGAAATCAAAACTTATAAGGTAGACCATGAAAGATATGGATACAAGTGATAAGAAATAATATGAGGGTTAAAAAAGTAGATGAAAATATTATTTTTGATAGAAATGAGTGGTGTAAAAAAAATTTTTTTTGGCCTTTCATGTAGTTGACCTTAGAGTTATGAGATATAAGGCTTACTTTATTGTTGTTGGTTTTTTTTCCAAGTTTTTTAAGTTTATTTTTCATTTTTTTTATAAACTTTATAATTATATTTTTAAAGATTTCAAATTTTAGGTGGGATCCACTTTACTAATTTTTTTTCTTTCTTTTTTCATTTTATAGTTTTTTTTCTTTTTAAAATTCATTAATTAGATAAAATTTGTTTTTATACGGAGCTTAACTCGAGTGCCAAGTGAGACTTTTTTTTTCTTAAATTTTTTTAAATTTTTTTAAATTTTTTAAATTTTTATTTTTTTTACATTTTACATTTTTTTATATTTAATCATTTTTTCCATTTAAATTTTTTAAAAGTGGGACGTACTTCATACCAATTTTTTTTTTTTGCATCTTCTTTTCTTTTTTTTTTTTTGTAATTTTTTATAAATATTTTACTAAGATTTAAATTTTTTTTCTTATGGGATTTATTTGATATCTATGGTGTGCTCTGTATTTGCTTTTTTTCTTTTTTTCATTTTGTTCTATTATTTTTGTTCTTTATATATTTAATAAATATTTTAAAGATTTTAAAATTTTTTGTGTGACTCATTTTATACCTAAGGTATGTCATGCATCAAGTCTTTTTCTTTGTTTTTTTCTTTTTAATTTACTTTTTCCTTTTTTAATGTTTGATGACTTTTTTTTATATTATAAAATTTATTTGGTGATGCCCATTTGATATTGTTTATTTAATTTTTTTTGTTGTCTATATTTTATTATCTATATAATTTTATATTTATATATGTTTTATATTAATTAAAATTTTATTTTATAGCTTAATTTAAAATATTAATATTTTAAACTTAATTAAGATGTTTATATGATAGCCCGATGATCTCTCTTTTTTATTTTTTTCTTTATTTTTTTTTGATTTTTAATTAATAAAATTATTATTTAATACCTTAATTTAATATATTGGCATTTGAAGCTCAATTGGAATTTCATGTTATGCCTCGATGAGCTCCATTTTCTTATTTCTTTCTTTTTTTTTTGTTTTTATGGTTTTTTAAATAAAATTAAGTTTTTTTTTTAAATAGGCTAATAGAAAAATCCACATGGCACCATCAATTGGTGTTTTATTTTTCAAAATTTTTACTTTTTAATTAGATAAATTTAAAAAAAAAAGGTGCTAATTAATAAAAATATCAAAACAATTCATATTCGATGAGTTTCGTTCGATCCCAATTTAATGGATTTTTTTTTAAATAGAAAGCAAGTTGGGACGAGATTGAGTATTTTGAGAGAAATAAGATCGGAACATAAATGTGTTTAGAACGTTTTGTCCAAACCTATTTTTTGGACTATATAAAAGTATATATTTTGTTTTTAATTTTATTATATACATTAAATTAATAAAGTTGTTGTTTGATATTTTAATTTTAAAAATTAATATTTTAAACTTAATGGGAGTGTTTATATAGCACTTTTTATAAAGCCTTATTTTTTATTTTTTTTTGTTTATGTCTATATTTTTTGTTTTAATTAGATAAATTTTGTGAGAAAATAAAGCCAATTGAAAATTCTAAGTGTTATTCCCATTTAGTTTTCTTTTTTCATCTTTGATCATTTTATTTTTTAATTAGATAAATTTTACAATAAAATATTAATAAATAAAAATAGCAAAAAAAAAAAAAAAACCCACGACATTGCACAAGTATTATGCTATTATGATTAATTATGCATTAGTAATATAAATATTGTAGTTGTATAGCTTGTACTATGGTTATGTGTCGTTTTTTTTTACTTTTTTTTTCATTTCTTTTTCTTTTTTTTTTAATTTTTTATATATTTTATTATTAAATTATTTTATTTTCTTTCAAGTGGAATCCATAACTTTTTTTAGGGCTCACTTTGTTTTTACTAGGTTTCAAGCCCGTGCTTTGCAGTGGGAATAAAATAAAGTTATATACTTGTAATTTAGTTACAAAAGTAAAATAAAATGATGTATTAATAATTTAAATATTGAACAATGTATAAGAGAAAAAAGTTTTGTAGCCATGATTTTTTGTGATTGCTCGACTACTTGCTGCAGTATAAATCTTTTTCTCAAATCTGATAGTAAGTTTATGATTCATTTAATCTTTTTTCCTTATGACATGGAAAGTGACTTTTCAATTTATCCATTCTGCAATATGCAAAGGTATTGCACTAGTAAACTTTAATGAACATTTTAAAATCTTGACAATGAAAGTAGTAAAAATAGATTTTACAACTTGTTCACAATGGATAAATTAGCCGTGAAAACAGCCTTTGCCATTGGTTTATCATTTGCCTTATCATCTTTTGCAAGCAGCAGTTTCTTTTGTGTTCCTTGTTTCAAAGTTGAGCTAAGAACACTACGATCCTTGTCACATTACGATCCTTGTCACTCTTTCATTTACTACTTGTTGAATTACAAGTGGTTCTTCATCAGGACCAAGTGCATAGTTATCTAATGTATTTAATCTCGTTAATGTGCTTCTGACATTGCATCTACGAAATTCATCGTTGTTGTTCCATAAGTCCATAAGTTTCTCCATTTGAACCATTAACTATTTAGATAAAATATTATATAAAATTTTAATATTAAAGAAATAAAATGAATACACAGGCTCACCTGGTTAACATAGAGATTTTGTAGAGCCTATTTGTCCCCTTTCAAGGCAAAATCATTTGTTTTCTTTGCATCATCCTTGTATCGCCAAAAATATTTGTTTAGTAAAGTTTAAGTAAGAGTAGGGTTAGCAACTTTTTATGAATAATTTTACTTTAATTATGCAAAAAAAAAAAAAAAGCTTATTAGTTCCATCTGGAATGCTTCCTAAAGTCACTAGATACAACAGGAAAAAAGTGAAAAACAACATTAAAGTACTCTTAGTATACAAAATACCATTAAAAAGATGAAACACTAGTAATGCATGATGCATCATAAAATAAGTCTACAATAACTTCCACATCTCATTACTTTAACATTGTGCTTTTACTATTTAAATAAATTTCAATACACATGTACAAGATTAACAATTTATTAACATAAATTCCATGATGGATTTTGTCAGCCAGTAGAATCTCATAAGGGATGGTATACTTGCAACAATTGCAATAAATTTTTGCAAAATTTGATTTTCTTTATGCCTAGTCATATATTCACATTACATTACCCTAGACTTATAAAGTCAATGCATGATTCAAAAATGATAAGTTTTGGTAGGCGTGGACTTGTATGAAAGATTGAAGAGCTCACCAGTAAAAGCAACAAAGCTATGAAAAAAAAAAAAAAACTTAGAACTATAACGGCATATACTGGTAGTTTATCCAGCCAACTATATGCAAAAATTGCAAGTTATCAATACCATAATTATATATTAATAAAATCATATGATTACATTGCATTACATGATACAACAAAAGATAGTCACTTTCCCATACATTTAATGCAGTCAATTGAATAGTAGGGTAATCTTTTCTAACTTTACTTCCTACTAAGCCCCATGTTCTTCCTGCAAATAACATAATAAAGCATTAATTTATAAATAAAAATAATTGATTATAAACAAAGTAAAATATTTTTTACAATGAGAGACATCTCTTTGTTATGGTTCTTATGAAAGAGACTTACACTGAATTAAAAAAAAATTAGAGAGATATTTATTGTTTAAAGAACAGCTTAAAGTTCTGAAAACCGAATCCAAATATTTTGCCATGACCTTAACAACAACAAAACATTACCACCAACCATCTGGATTATTGCTTGAATTTCATAATTAATCTCTACTTTTAAGGAGTGGATAATTGCTCACCACTATTTTTAAGGAAAAAGCCCAAATTTTTATTATATTTATCCCTTCTTATATGGGTTACTTGGTCTTTAAAAAATGTCACTACCTTATCACCAAGGTTTTTTTCATCCTTTGACTAGTAGCCATTCATTTGCAAATCCTGCATTGTCAGATCATCCTACTTTTCATTTGACTTTGTTGAGCTTTCATCAATAGAGTTTACTTGTAGAACATAAAAGAAAAATTAGTGTAAAATCCATATAGAATCTAAAAGCAAAAAAATGACCTTTTTTCATATGAAATTCTAAGATGAATAAACAAACCTATGTAAAAAAAAAGAAAAAAAAAGATTAGAATGAAAACCTATATGAATTAGAAAGCATAACCTAATGCCATTTCAATCATCCAACATCCATAAAAGGTATCACTGACCTAAGCTTAAAATATGGATAAATGAATAAGCCCATGTCATAGAGATCGTTCATATAACACAAATAATAAATAATTGATACAAACTTATTTTGCAAATTAATCTTTAAAGTCACTTCTAAGCAATTTACCTTCAAGCAAGATGTTTCAGAAGCATCATCCAATCTGAAATTTCACATGTATTCATTTTATTTTTTTTAGAACAACTTATATGATCGTGATATAAAGGCTAAGATTCAAATACTAAAATTAAAAATTTGGTAAACAGTATCAATGTTACAATATTAACTTATAGACCATGACAACATGACAATAGTAAAAAGTTCTTTTACAAACAACAAAGGTAATGCTAATGGTAGTAATTAGTGGCTACAAGTAACGTTCATATATGAAAATGGAGATTTTATGTCAAAAGCAAGAAATGTAAGCATGCTCATACCTAACAACTCACAAGAAATCATAAAATCTTGAATTTGAAATGAAAATTACAAAAAGAAGTTGGAGGCGAAAGAAATTGTGGAAACAAAATTTATTAGCAAAACCATGATAATAAATCTTTTAATTATATATATGAATGTTTCCATAATGGGTTGCCTTATACAACAAAAAATTGGATGGAGAGATATCAGTGTCTCACCACCAACTATAATAACATTAAGCATTACGCCTGGACTTCCTATAATAATAAAAACACCTTCCCTTTTATGAAAGAAGAATAAGCTAATGTAAAAATAAATAAAATAAAGAAAAACCTAAATGAACCAAACAAATTCGTGCCTCGCTTAACAATGACAGTTTTGACAATTTAGATGTTAAAAAAAATAAACTAATAGAACATTTTATAACAAACGATTGATGGACGTGAAGAAAAAGATATATGTATCAAGAAGGGAAAATGAATTGAATTTATAGCAATCATAAAGTTGGTTACAGTGTTTAAAGTCTCCATTGCCACCTTGACACAAAAAAGGGAGAGAACATCTAAGCCTTACTTGTGTAAAAATTGGAAGGCTAGATTCTTAAGAAGTTCCTCTACTGGTTTGACTTCCAAGAATTTTTTCTCTTGGAGTGAATTGGAAAGGTCATCAACAGAAAAGGGAATGTTATATTAAAAAAGGATTGATGAGTTCACTTGTACAATATAATTTTCAATGCTCAGCATGAAATAAAGTTGTTTCCAAAAACATGTCGCCAACTATAACAACCACCACTAATTACTACCATTAACATAACCTCAAATCAAATATAAACCATCAAACACAATTATAAAAAATGGTTAAACATTTATGCTATTTTATTAATCATCAAAACTTTAGCTTATTTTCATTTAGGACATCTAGTAATAATTGTTGACTAGAAAAAGATCACTTATTTAAATTAAGCAATCAAACTCATTTATCAATCATCAAAATTCTAAATTTTTTTATTTTAAATAGAGCAAATCGAAGCAAAATTTAAACTTAGGTATATAATAAATCAAACAAATTTAGCTTTTTTTTTTAAGACCTAAACGAGTCAAATGTTTTTGTCGATTCGATTTCTCCATCTCCAACTAGGCATCAATGAGCATGTTCAATTGCTGAAACTGCAAATCCTTTGTAAACTCCATCCTATGTTTCTCGAGCTTAATTATTTGTTGTTGTTTTGAGCTTTTGATCTTTTCATATATTTAAGCTTCTAGTTGCAAAGTTTAATATGTCTTTGCCCTCTTTTTTACCTAAAAACGTCTAGACCTTAAGACTAAAATCAAAAGAACAAAAAAGTTGAAAAAGTTAGATAAAGATTAAATAGAAAAGTAAAAATAAAAATGCATGTTTTAAATTTGATAAAATACAATCAATAATAAATGAAATAATTAGAAAGAGATGCCAAATTGAGAGAATTATAAATAGAGAGAAACATGAGAGAAATCCCAGTCAAAGAAAGACTGCAATTTTGTTTGCTTGGAAAGCTTCTCTTATTCTTTATAAGCTTTCTACCCTTTCTTGGTTTCCCAATTTATCCTTTAATTTCTTTTTATAACATTATAGATGTGTACATCAAATTAAAAGAACAAAACACCTAAAATAGTTAAAGGATTGCTTTTATGTTATGTAATAGATTTTATTTTTTTGCTTTATTTACTTTTTTTTATATTTTATATTTTTCTATTTTTTTAAATATATAACATTATAAAATTAGTTTTCGAGGCCCACTCTTTTTGAATGGTAGAACTTATTTTTTTCTATTGATAAGTTTTTTAGCCATTTTACCTTTTATATTTTATTTTTTAACTTTTTATACATTTATTATTTTCAAAAAGAAATTTTTGGGACCTATTACTTTTTGTTTTTCACAAGGTTCTTTTTTTTTATATATATTTTATGTTTTTTCGATTGTAACTATGATTTTTTTAATATACTCATTTTTGTTTTGAATTCCTTTTTTATCACCCTTTTTTCCTAGGACTTTTTTTACGATTCTTTTATTATTCCTATATATTTTATGTTTTTATTTTAATGGAGCTTGCAATTTTTTATAGACTCATTTTTTTTTCAATTTTTTATAATTTATGTTTCTTAAAAATGTAAGACTTACTTTTCTATTATATTTTTTGTACTCATTTTTATCTTTGTTCTACTCAAAATTTTTTGTTTGGTGTTGTGTGTTTTTATTTGTTTTTTATTTAATATTTAATAAAATTTTTATTTTCTTTGTTTTGATTTAGTTGACACCAATTTAATATATATTTTTTGTTTAAAAAACTTAATTTTTTACATCTTTTTTTAATGAGATCCACTTGATGCTGAAAAGCATGTCATGTATTAAATCAATTAACCCCTTAATAAAATTAAATAACTTCCAAGGCAAACCCTACACCAAAAAAAATCTCAAAAAAATTATTAATATAAAAATAAGTAAATTAAAAAAAAAATATTCATGATATAAATTTTGCAAAGAAAACTCATTATCGCTAAGGTTGTGTAAATCCGACTTTCTTCGATTTTTTGTGCTTTTTCATCTTTTATTTTTACTTTTCCTAAACTTTTGGTCCCATTCATTTTTTCTTTTTTTGATAAGAGAATTTTTTTTAAAAAAAGAATCAATGAATGTGTAAAAGTAGCACTTTATTTCATTTTCTTGTCTTTTTGGTTTATTTTAATAGAATAATTTACAATAAAAGAAATTAGTGAATTTTTTTTAAAAAAAAAAGTCATTTGATGTATGCTCAACAAAACAATGCATATCTAATTGATTTTGATTCTTCTCGATTCAATAGGTATATTTTTTTATTTGAAATCGAATCAAAGTTTTTTTCGAAAATCAAAATTTAGTAGGAGGCAACTTTATAGTATTCCATTTGGCCTTAACTATACATGTTAAATTATATTTTATTTATATAAATGTATTATTTAATAAAGATATTATTTAATACTTTAATTTAAGAAAAATGTCATATTTATATGTAATTAAGATGTAATCCATCAATCCCAAATTTTTTGTTATAAATTTTTTATTTAGATTAATTTGTGAAAAAAATGTGCATTTCCACATGGCATCCTAATTTGTTTTTGTCCCTTTTTGTTTTTTGTTTTTTTTTTTTAATTACGTTTAGTTTTTTTATTTTTTAATTATGTAAATTTTGAAAAAAAAAAACTAATGGATAGATGTGTCAAAATAATTCGTATTCGATAGATTTCCATTTAAATGGGATCTCCACTAGTACTTAAATAAACTTTCTTTTCATTTTTTTTATGTTTTTTATTTTATATTTTCTTGTTCTTTCCCTTTTTCTTTTTTTTTTTTTATTAAAATTCTATTGTAAAAGAACGAATAAAAGTCATGTGACAGTCATTTGACTTTTTTTCATTTTCCTTTTTTTTTTATTAATTAGACAAATTTTGCAACAACTGGTGTCAATTGATATATATGCCAAAATAATCTATATTCGATTGATTTTGATCCATTTTGATTTGACAAAGGTTGATTTTTTTAAAAAATAAGGATTGAGTATTGAATAGGTTGAGTTTTTCAAAAATAAATAATATAGGGTCGAAAACATATTTACGGTATTTTGTTTCGATCAATTTTGAGTTATATATTAATGTAGATATTTTATAATTAATTTAACTTTAAGTGTATATAATACTATATTAATAAAATTATTTTTAACCTTAATTTAATAAATTAATATTTTAAACTCAATATAAAGTGTCAATTAACACCTTCTATAAACCCTTTTAAAATTTTTTTTTTAGCTTTTAGTCTTATTTTTTTATTTTTGATTTTTTAATTAGATAAATTTTATGAGCAAAAGAAGTTAATTAAAATATTTACGTATCATTCCTATTTTTTTAATTAAATAATTTTTTAAAATGATAAATGCAGATGACAGAACCAAAAAAATTTATTTCTAGTCTAATATATTAATTTTACTCATTTGGGTGTATCGTGGCACCCAATGAGTTCCCTTATTTGTTTATTTTTTTATTTTTATTTATTTATCTTTTATGTTTAATAAATAATTTTATTTTTATTTTTTAAAAAATTATGCATGAGGTCATTTGTTTTTTTAATTAAAAACCTTTTTCTTTTTCGATGCTTTCCTTTTTGTTTTTTTAAATTAGATAGTTTTATAAAAAAAAAAAAGGTACAAACGGTAGTGTTGACGTGGTATCCTAATTTGTCTTTTTAGCTATTTGCTTTTTTTTTTTAATTTAAAATTTAAAATTTTGAGTTTTTTTTTAATCTATGCATTAAATTTTGTAAGAAAATGGGCAATTAAGATGTTCACGTGGCACCTTTTGGCTTTTTTTTTTTTTTGCCACTTTCTTTTTATTATTATTACTTTTTTAATTAAATAAATTTTGTAAGAAATAATTCAATAGACGTGGGGATGACCAAAAATTTGTATTTGATGAATTTCAATTCAATAGATTAAATAAGTGCATTTTTTTTTAAATTCGAGATCATATCAAGTTTTTTTTTTTTTTTTTTTAAATAAGAATTAGGTTTGAGGAAGGTTTATAGTATTTTGCCTAATCCTGAGTATATATAAAAATATATTTTTTATTATTTTATTTTAATTTTATATTTATATATATTATATTAATAAAATTATTATTTAATATTTTAATTTAATAAAATATTTTATTTATACATAATTAAGATGTAATTTATATTAAATTTTTTTTGAACATTATACTAAATTTAAATAATTTAATTAATTTTGGATTAATGCATATAGTATGTGGGTTATCAATTTATTTGTCGGGTTGGATTAGCTATAAAAAATAATAATCCAATGTTGGTCGGAATCGAAATTAGATTAAATTATTATAAAAATGGGTCGAGTTAGGATAAGGATAAATCTACCAAACCATCCATTATCAAAGTGTCCATGTGGTGCTCCATTTGGCTTTTTTATTCTTTTTTGCTTGGGTGCTTTCATTTTTTTTGCTTTATTTTTTTAATTATCCATTTTAATATTTCTCATTTATATTTGAAGAAATAAATGAGCAATTGAAGTGTCAATGTAGCACCTATATTTGGATTTTTATTTTTTTTAGCCATGCCTTTTTTTTTTTTTTTTAATAACATGAATTTTGTAAGAAATGGGGTTAATGAAGGTTATGATTGCAAAATAACTCATATCTATGAGTTTCTTTTTGTCAATCCAACATGGATAATTTTTTAAAATCGGAGTTGAGATTATAATGGAAATTGATTTGGGTGCTCCGTTCCATCTCATCTTCGGTTATATATAAGAATATATATATATATATATTATTATTTATTTATTTTATATATGTATTATATTAATAGTTATTATTTAATAATTTAATTTAATAAAATATTATATTTATATATAATTAAAATATAATTTACAGTAAAAATAATATTTTTATTACTATTATACTATTAAATTTATTTATTTTTATTAAGTTGGGTCAAATATGAATTATACATCTATTTATATGTTGAGTTGGGTCATGTATAAAAAATAATAACTTGATTTTTAGTTTGAGTTGAGACGAATATAAACCCATATCTACCAAGCCTATTGTCATTTTTAAGTAGAGATGTCCATATGGCACCTCTATTTGACTCTTATTTTTTTTAATCTTTGGCCTTTTTTTTTTTAGTTTTAATTTTTTTAATTATCCATTTTAATATTTTTAAACTATGCTTGTAAAGATAAATTTGAAAGAATATACATGAATTTGATTTGTTATATAAATTATGACAATAAAATATATATTATTAAAAATTAATTGATAAATTTTTACTAATCATTACTATTATTAAAAATTATAAATAAAATTATATTTACTACTTTATTAAATTTATCATAAATATTATTAATTATAATTTATAAATAAAAAATTTTAACCCACGGCAACTTTCGGGATGATGTTAGCATTCATTAAAGTTGGTGATCTGTCCTATTTGACTTCATAAATCGTAAGTATCTTTTTCATAGAATTTTATAGAGCACTGACAGTTTAGGGCAATCTGGCCTTGGAATTGTTTCTGATAAGATTTCATTATACAAATTACTTGCTCATCATGAAACAGTACATTTTTCCTTGTTTCATTGTCTTTGCAGTCCATTTTCTGCTATTTTTTTTGCTTACCAAACTTAATACTATTTTGTTTTTCACTAAATCACATTATAGAAGATTATATGCACAAAAGTAAGGCATGGCTGACACATGCCAGGTTAAGGTTGTGGTTACAAAGTTTGCTGCAGATTTTCAACACATCCCCTTTCCATTGGAGGGTCTAGATCTGGAGATCAATTCAGCCTACCGAAATACATCAGTATTTAAAAAGAATATGATTCAAGAAAAGAGCTCAATAGGGAATGGACCTCAAACAGGCTAGTACCTGCAGCAATGGTTGGAAATCCTGCACAAGATTTTTACCTCAAAATTTTGATGACTGATCAATCTTCCATAATTAACTATAAGCACTAATCAGAAATGTCATGGCTAATGTCGTTTCAGTTCAGACGATCCCAACTTATAGCATGTCAGCCTCTAGTTTCTGGCTTTTCTCTTCTAGGCTGTAGATAAAAGACGTGGCGTAAATACTTGACTGAAGTTGAGCCTAAACATTATGCTGCATAAATGAAATTTCTGATGCTCTTCAATATTTTTCTTTAATTTTTTTTCTATAAATGAAATACTGATGCTGGCTCTTCTATAAGTTTCCCTTTTTGGTGGCAGTCCTGTAAATTGCATTACGAAGGAGTACACTGGTCAGCCAAGCTGTTCATATACTCTTTATTACCCTTTGTCGAAAGACTCGAGACCTTCTAAAGTAGGGGTGTCTTTCCTGCTATTATTAAGAGTCTATCACTCCTTTTGGAGGGACTTAAAAATGGGGTTTCATTACTACCTCTAAATTATTTGTTTGGTTAAACTTTGTTTTTTGTCTAAGTAATTCAAAAAAATAAAAAAACCATCAATGTGTTCCAGTTTGTAGCATTCAATCACAAAGTGGTTGGAGGCTTCATTTCCATGTTTTCTCTCAGTCATTCGGTTTTTGGGCTCTTCCACTTTCATTTCATTTTCACTCAATTCCCTTTAACCACTGCATATAGCTTGGAATCCAAGTTGTTGAAGGAGGGATCAATGAATCTATCCCCAAAGGGGAAAAAAAACAGAAAATGCTATTGAATTTTTGTCATTTTCAACTTTTTTTTTTCAATTCATCCAGGACTGAAAACCGAAATTACCATGGATATTGAAACATTCCATCAGAATTTGAATGATCAACGCCCAAATAGCAAATTCCTTTAACTATCCGTCACTGTCTGGATAAATTATCAGATAGAAAAATTCTAACTCTAGCTAACATTTTTTACAGTATAAAATGCTGTTGTAAGTTTTATCAGATATGACCAAAATGATTGAATTAAACATTCCATTAGTTCTCAACCACCTATAACTACCACTGAAAATGAAAAGCTAAGAAAGCAAGAGGAAATAATTTAAAAACAAAAGATAAAAACAGATAAAAAATCGATGAAAGAGCAAAGCTGAAGAAAACTTTGAAAAGGAACCTTCAGCTCTCCCATCAATTTTTTCATCTCCTTTCATTACTTATAACGAACTTCTTATGCACTTTTATTTTTTTTCTCTAAGATTCTGAAAAGTCAGTAACAAACTTTACCAACTTTGTAATTGTTCCTTCAATTTTGTCCACCTGTCCAATCCTAACCCTTTGATTCTCTTTCTCTCTCTATTGACACGGTTCTATTAAAAGAGACTAACCGTTATCACTAAACTTGTCTGGCCTTTGCTGTTGTTTCTCAGTTGCTGCCATTCATACAACTGAACAATTCAATTTACCTAGTCCTGTAGGTTGAATCATTTTTTCTTGATATTTAAGAAATTTGGTACAATTTCTTATAGCCAATAGCATAGGGCTTGATATTGATTAATTTATTCAGCACAGACCAATTGATTCTTGCAAACAGACGCGAATCATGACATTGGCCGAAAAACTTGATTTCTTTTATGTAGTCTAGAACAGATTAGGACAGTAGTTCTCATCACTAATATAATTAATTCTTCTCATTATTTTGTATCACTATCAAGTTTCAGCTTATATCTTCCTAGTTATTATCCTATTTTGACGGAGAAAGTTTTCTACATCGCTGTCTTTGACAGACGCTCCTGAATAACTAACCAATGTTTCAAATATTACAACTTGGGGAAAGGATTTCTTTTGGGTACTTGAAGGATAAAACAACCAATTAAATGTGCTCATTTTTCACTGCATAATAGTTGGTGAAAATAAAGGTGCTTATCTTTTCAAGAGACATTTTCCTTAATTTGGTGGTTACCAACTAAACAGGAAAAGAGAAAAAGAATGAACCAAGTCTCCCATTGCTTTCGTAGATGGTTCCTTATTAAAGTTAGTTGCAGCATTTAAGGGTTTTTTCAGAAATAAGAATGCAATTGTAATAAAGGGGTTTTGTTATGTAATCTGAATAATTTGCATTACAAGTTAAATGGGGTTTGGTATAAGTTCAAGCTTTGTATCTTGACGGTGATATGAGTTTCAAAATGAAAAATCTCGAGTTTGAATTAAATCTTATCTAAAAAAAAAAAAATTTAATGCTCGGAGGCTTTAATAAAATGATAATGATAATAAAAATTGAACAACTGTGATTGCCAAATTACCCTTTAAGATCAAATCTTAATTAAACATAAACAACACGTGAGCAAGTAAAAAGCACGACAACTATGATCTTTTGAATTAGTTACGTCAAACATGAGAACATGCAAGAAAAACAATAGTACATTTTGAATAGGTACATTTCTTACATATATGGATCTTTCAATATCTGTTAACTGTTTTTATGATGACAACTTACCTAATTCCACATATGATAAAATTCCAAATGACCAGTTGAAGCATCCACCGGACTTGTCGTTAAGAAATTAGTAGTTAGACTCAACCAAAATCTTCATTTTAATAATAATAAAAAAACAATAATATTTACCAGCAAATAAGTATAAATTTTTAATTTCAGCAATTAAATTCAAATTTTCATTATCCCAAATAGAAGAAAGTGGACTTCTGATAATTTGTCTTTTCTTTGAAAGAAGACTTGCTGATATTTGAGTTTGACCTAAACTAATCGATTCAATCATCTTGTTTAACGCTACATTTATTTGAGAAACGGATAAAAAAAATCTTCCCCTGAGTCTGTCGATGGGCTGATCTTCGATGATTCAATTATTAAAAAAACCTTTCAGCTTATAAGTCTTTGAGGTTAATGGACTTCATTATTATTAATTTTTTTTTTGATTCTTTTGATGAAAGATGTAAATGGAAGCTACTATATTAGTTGGTATTGACGCGTGAAGGAAACAAATTTGCAGAGGGAGTATTTATTTTTTGGCTCCTACTTCATATTTTTTTGGTGGGTCCTTTAAGACATTTCTTAATAGAGTTTGTCATGTATTATTCTCTCATCTTAAATATAGTATCTTATTTTGATTTTCCAAAAGATTTAAATTAAAAATTTCTTTCATTGATTATAAGATATTTTTACTTGAATTGCTCTTACTTTGAAAACAAAAAAAAGATTGTAATTATGGTTAAAGATAATAAAAAAAGGTAAAAATAATTTTTTATTTTTCAAACGAAACATTATTTTGAAACAACTAAAAAAAATGTAAACAGGACAGTTTTATAATAAACCATAGACTTTCATTTTATGAGGAAAATGTCATGTTTGATTAATGTAATTGGCAATGTAGTAAATCCCTTTCTTTCAAAGGCTTAAGCCAACATTAAATTGATCCCCCTCCCCTGTTTATGAAAGCTGAGTTCAAAGCAAGTAATATATTACCCTGTTAACAAATGTTGAAGCTTCTCAAGTTTTAAGTATGTGGTAGTTTAGGTCCCCTTTCAACAAGATTAAACTTGCTCTCACATATTAATTCCTTTTGCTTTCTATTTAAAAAGAGAATTTAAAAAGAAAAATAAAAAGAGACAGAAATGGGTTGAGAAAAGAGAGGGCATGAATTAAAGATTAATCTCTATTGAATATGTGTTAAAGGAGTGATATTAGGGCAAGTCCACTTGATAAGAAAGTGCTTATGGTTCTCAAAAAGTCTAGTATGCACATGAATTTCCTTGTTTGGCTAGAAAAGACTGGTTTGACCATCATCCTCTCTCTTTTTCATTTTGCCTTGGACATGAAGAATATACAAGTAATATATATATATATATATATATATTAAAATAATTACAAGAGAACAAGACAGTTTGTTGCCCTACAAAATCTGATAATAATGATGATCTGCTGAAAATCAACCCCCAATGAAATCCTTGTGAAGCAAGCATTCAAGAAATTATTTACTTTTAATAGGCTAGTGGGTGCAACAACTCCTCCAGGGTTGAACCAAATTTTGCCTGGAATACCACCATTTTGCTGAATCAAAACCTAATCCGCCAACCTCAAACAACTAATCTCTCTCCTCTAATCTTCCTATAAAGAGCCTCTCCTCTCTCTCTCTCTCTCTCTCTCTCTATCTCATTCAAATTCTCTCACTCGAGCAACTTATCACTCAAACAAAAGGCAAGCTTTTAGCTGGCTAAGCTTCAGATGGAGACTTTCAGGAACTTTTCCATCATTTTTCTTGGCATTTTCCTTCTCATTTGTTCTGCATTGTCCTTGGCAAATGCCGAAGTTCAACGACATCATTTTGTCGTATGTCTTCTTAAATTTCCTTCATTGATCCTCTATCCAATTTAGTTATCAATTAGGCTTAGTATTTGCTTTGCTTTTTTCATATTTTCTTTTTGATTTCTAGTGAAATTATAAGCTTATTTTTTCTTTTAATTCGCTAAATTAAATTCTTGATTATCAATGAAACAGATCCAAGCAACACCAGTGAAGAGGCTGTGCAAGACTCACAACAGCATCACTGTTAATGGCATGTTTCCTGGGCCTACCCTGGAGGTCAGAAATGGTGATACCCTTGAAGTTAAAGTTGCCAACAAAGCCAAATATAATGTCACCATTCACTGGTAACTAAAAATTTCTCATTCATGCATGCATGACATTCAACATTCTTCGTAAACATAGTTAATTTTCCTCCTGTATATAAACCTTAAATACTGGAATCCATATACGTCTTAAAAAGAATATCCCTCTTCTTAATTTTCTTAATATATCCATATCTGATACATTTTGAATATCTTTAAATCAAAATACTTTATATAACTAATTATTACAGCAATATATGGTCATTTTCACATTTGTATAAGCTGGTATACATTAATTAACACATTTGAATGACCATAACCACTTCTATTTACAGGCATGGTGTTCGGCAAATGAGAACCGCATGGGCAGATGGACCGGAATTTGTGACTCAGTGCCCAATTAGACCAGGAGGAAGTTATACCTACAGGTTCACAGTTCAAGGACAAGAAGGAACATTGTGGTGGCATGCTCACAGCTCATGGCTTAGAGCCACTGTTTATGGAGTTCTCGTCATCCGTCCGAAAGAAGGAGAATCCTACCCTTTCCCTAAGCCAAAGCGCGAAACACCAATTATACTCGGTACCTAATGATTCTTAATTTTAAATAAAAACGATCCGTTTCTAAGCAAGAAAATTAAAATTAGTGTGGAGAAATGATTATTGTAAGGGTCGGGATGAATCCTTTGTTGATGATTATCATCAGGTGAATGGTGGGACGCGAACCCCATTGATGTTGTGAGGGAAGCAACAAGAACGGGGGCAACTCCAAATGCCTCCGATGCATATACCATCAATGGTCAACCTGGTGATCTTTACAAATGCTCCAGCAAAGGTTTGTTTCTTCAGAATTTTTTTTCCTTTTTACCCTTTTAAGTTAATTTACTTCATGTGCACCGGAACTTGGGTGGTTCCAGTCTGTCCACATCAAGCTTAGGTACACTGAATAAATTAAATGGAAATCATAGCCTACAGTATATAAATAAATTATAAGATTTAATAATGATAATTTCTTCTTTTCACAAAGAATGAAGGACCCATTCATCTTAGAAAATTACACATGGAAAGCTCCCAGACAAATCTTGTCTTTGATTACATAGTTTTAATTAGAAAAAACATATTTTTATTAATCAAACAGAAAAGAGACGCTTAGATATCGCAATTAGTTTGCAGCATTGTAAGACAAGCAGCCAATGGGTCCATGATGAATGTTTTAACGGCAAAAATGACTTTGAGCTACCAATTGGGCCGTCTTGACTCGATGGTCAAGACCTACCAGTCTCAATCTGAGCTCCATTCAAGATATTAACCATAATAACTGAAAATTTTCAAACTTGGGTTCCTTGTGCTTTTCGAGGAGATTGACCTGCTTGACCTTTTTTTTTTTTTTTTGCAGACACTACTGTAGTTCCAATTGACTCCGGTGAGACCAACCTCCTCAGAGTCATCAATGCAGCCTTGAACCAACCGCTTTTCTTCACAGTGGCCAACCATAAGCTCACAGTTATTGGTGCTGATGCCTCCTATACCAAACCCTTCACCACTTCAGTCCTCATGCTAGGCCCTGGCCAAACCACTGATGTTCTGATTAGAGGTGACCAGGCACCGGCTCGATACTACATGGCAGCCCGAGCCTACCAAAGCGCCCAAAACGCACCCTTCGACAACACTACCACCACAGCCATTCTTGAATACAAGTCTGCCCCTTGCCCTGCCAAAAAAGACAATGCAACCAAACCAATAATGCCTTCTCTGCCAGCCTACAATGATACCAACACTGTCACAGCCTTCAGCCGAAGCTTTAGAAGTCCTCGAAAAGTCGAAGTCCCAACTGATATTGACGAAAGCCTCTTCTTCACAGTTGGTCTAGGACTCAACAACTGCCCTCCAAATTTTCATAAAAGTCGTTGTCAAGGACCAAACGGTACACGTTTCACTGCCAGCATGAACAATGTCTCATTCGTGCTCCCTCGAAACTTCTCCCTGTTACAAGCTCACCAACAAGGCATTGCAGGGGTATTCACCACAGATTTTCCGGGAAACGCTCCAGTGAAATTTGATTACACTGGCAATGTGAGCCGGTCTCTCTTCCAACCTATTACAGGAACTAAGCTGTACAAATTGAAGTTTGGTTCAAGGGTACAAGTTGTGATTCAAGACACAAGCATTGTCACACCTGAGAACCACCCAATTCATCTTCACGGATACGATTTCTACATCATTGCAGAAGGTTTTGGAAACTTCAATCCTAACAAAGATAGTTCTAAATTCAATCTTGTTGATCCACCTCTCAGGAACACAGTTGCAGTTCCTGTGAATGGATGGGCAGTCATTAGATTCGTTGCTGATAATCCAGGTAAAAGTAGTACTGAAAAGCCTTCAGATTATTTCAAGTAGTCTTTCAATGCACCCTTCATTTGATGTCTGAATTTGAACTCTTTTGCTAACAGGTGTGTGGCTAATGCACTGTCACTTGGATGTTCACATCACATGGGGTTTGGCCATGGCTTTCATGGTTGAAAATGGAGTTGGAGAATTACAGACTCTCCAAGCACCACCACTGGATTTGCCTATATGTTAGGATTCATCACCAGAAACAATACAATTATTGACATTCATAAGCCCAAAAAGAAGGATTAATTACCTTTTTTCTTGCCATTTTCTTAGCATACAAATTCAGGGTTATTTTCCCTGCAATTGGGGACTCGTTCATCCTGTGTTTCATTGTTTCCTTTGGATGGATAATGTGGGTGTATAGGAGATGGTGCTGTGGTTGAAACTTTGATCGAGTACCATCTGATATAGCTTTGAAACCCGTCATGTTTCATTGTTTCTTGATTCTAGTTGTATTCTTTTTCTCTACACAGCAAATATTAAAGATAAATTTGAGGTTTTTGAATTATGCCTTGTTTGTTTCTTTCCATAATGTTGTTAGAACTACATGAGCATTTAAAGAAGGATAAAAGAAGAAGCTTGGAAGGATTAGTCAATGTGGGTATAACAACATGATAAGCCAAAAAAATTCAGATTTTGGATGCTAATGGAATATAGATGGCTAGTTTTACAAGTAATTAAGACTCCTATAAACACTTTTCTCAATTAGAAAATGTTCTAAGTTGAAGATATTGCAACTGAACCAAGGAAAGGATCATTCTTATTAAAGTATGATTGAAGAAATGGATTTTCTTTGGTCAAACAAATAAAAAAAAAGAAGAAAAAACAACAATTGTGTAATATCTAAAATTTATGTTTTTCCAATCTAATGTTGTGAGTTGTGAAATCTTCCCAAAGTAAGAAGATGCAATTCTTAAAAAAAATCACAATTGCTAATAGGGAAAAATTCCCAACTTTAGATTGTTACATATGAAAATGAAAACATACAAAGTATGGATGTAGCATCAACTCCTCCGTATCGGTGTCGTACCAAAATCCGATCCAAACACGCCGTCCACACGTTGGAATACGTATAAGAAAGTAGGAAGACGTAAAAAAATAAAATCACGTTAGACATGATCCAGATACGGTCAAGATATGTTTGGACACGGGTAGGCATCAACAAATGACAAAAAAAATGGATGCCATATATATTTTTGTAGATCTACTCTTTTCTATTTGTTTTTGGGTAATCTAACTGGTAAGAAAGAAAGGGAAGATTGAGACGGGTTTTCTGGTGTTTTTTGGAGCAATTATAACACTGGTGGCCAGCTACTGGCGACGGAAGATGACGATGGGGCGACGGCATCGACCAGGAACTTGGTAACGGGCAGGAGAAGAAAGAAGAAAGTAGAAAGAAAAGGAAGAAAAAATGGGTCTCTTTTGTCTAGATTTTGGGGAGTGCATGTTTGGGAGAGATTTTCCAATGTAATAAAGCATTTAATAAGAACCAACTTGTTAAGCAATAGAGCCAAGCATGACTCTTAGTATTTTTTAAATAATTATATATCTTAAATATTTAAAAATAAAAATTTTATTATATAATTAATAATATTTAGATGTTAAAAAGTATAAAATATTATTTTACATTGAATTAAATTGAAAAAAAAATGCATAATCAATAAGATTTGTATGTCAAAAAGTATAATGACAAGTGAGTTTTATTAAGAAATTAAATATAAAAAATTGTCTATGAACTATACATTTTTAGTTTGGTATTAAAAAAAACTAGCATATTGATACCTAAACTTTCTTTCCGCTATCATGTTAATATTTCGGACTAACACCATTTAGTTGACTTTATTGATGTAGCATAGATATTTAATAAGACGTTGACATGTGTCAAAAAAATTTTTTAATGTCACATCATCAATGTCATGATATTATAAAAAAATTTCAAAAAAATTGTAAAAACTCTAAAAAAATTCTAAAATTTTTTTAAATATTCTAAAAAATTTATACATTTTTAAAAACTTATAAAATTCCAAAAAAATTCTAAAAAAATTGCAAAGATTCTAAAAATTAAAAAATAAATTAAAAAATTTTTAAAAAATTCAAAAAATTTTTAAAATTAAAAAATTTCTAAAAAAAAAAAAAAATTAAGGAAACTTAAAAAAGTTAGAAAATCTCAAAGTTTTAAAAAAATCCAAAAAATTCATAAAAATGAAGATTATAATAAAAATAAAATTTTCTTAAAATTAAAAAAATCACAAAAGCTTAAAAATACTTAAAATAAAAAATAAAAAATTATTTTTAAAATATAAAAACTTTAAAAAATTTGTAAAAGAATTTTAAAAAATTATGAAAAATTTTCATATTTTTGAATCTTAATATTTTAATTTTTTTATATATATTTTCGAAATTTTAAAGTATTTTAGATTTTGTGCATTTTTATTAAATTTTTATTTTTTATTGTCATAATTTTTTTAAAAAATTTAGAATGTTTAAAAATTTGGAATTATTTAATTTTACAAAAATTTTGAAAATTTTAAGATTTTTTCAAAAAATTTAAAAAAAATTTAAGAAAATTTTATATATTTTTAAAATTTTTAAAATTTTTGAAAATTTTATATTTTTTTAAGTTTCACTATTTTATGTTTTTGTGATTTTTTAAACTTGAAGAAAATTTAATTTTTTTTAAAACTTTCATTTTTTTTAGTTTTTTGATTTTTTATTTAATTTTTTGATAATTTTTGAAAATTTAAAATTATCCTAATAATTGTAATTTATCCAATATTTAATATTTTTAAATTTTTAAATTTTTAAAATTTTTAGAATTTTTAAGATTTTATTGAATTTTTTTTAGAACTTTTTAATTTTTAAGAAAATTGTAATATGTTTTAGAAATTTTAAAACTTTTAAAAATTTTGTAGAATTTTTGATAAAAAATTTAGAACTTTTTAGAATTTTTAGAATTAATTTTTTTTTATAAATTTTAGAAAATTTTAGAAATTTTAAGAATTCTTTTCATAAAATTTTAAAATTTTTTTTTTGAATTTAAAAATTTTTATAATTTAAAAAAAATTCATGTTTTTGACAATTTTTTTAAAATTTTAAATGTTTTTATAGAATTTTTATAAATCTGTTTGAATTCTTCATTTTATGTTAAAATGTCAATGATTATGTAGTATTGATTGGATTTTTTTTTTTTACATATGTCAACCTCGTGTTAGATGTTGATGGCATGTCAACAAAGTTGACTAATAATGTCAGTCTTAGATATAAATATGATAATGGGATGAAAGTTTAGATACCAATTTGATAGTTTTATTTCTGTAGGTACTAAATTGATAGAAAATGTATAATTTAAGGGTTATTTTATATTTAACCCTTAATTGTATCATCTATATATAAAAGTGTGAACCCAAAAGTGTTAAAAATGATTGACTAAAATATTTTCAATAAAATTTTAATTCTTAAAATAATAAAAATGGGTGACTATAATACCATTAAAAATTTTTTTAATAAATTTTAATTTAAATGATTTTTTATTATTAAACTTTATAATTATTTTTATTAACTTTTTCACATAAAATTAAAATATTATTTAATCATAATTGATTTTTCATTTATGGCCTATTTAATTAATTAGCTATTGCTTAATAGCATTTCTCTTATATATTAATTCATTTTTTTCATTATATTTGTTAAATAATAGTTACTGTTGTATCAAAAATTTTAACATTACAATATTAGGTAATATTTGCTCAAAAGCATTGAAATAGATTAAATTAATTATCACAATTACACTTAATATAAAAATATTAGGCTAAAACCATTAAAAAAAACTTTTGAATTTTATCACTTTATTTAGATAAAGTCCTTATAATTTTATTGTACCCAAATAAACCCTTAACTTTTAATTTGCACTTAAATAAACCCTTAAACTTTAATTTTGCTAACCAATTAATCCCTTAATCTTTAATTTCTAGCTAAATAAGTCTTTTACAAAAATAAAATCTTTGGTTTGAAATAATGGTTTATTTGAATACAAATAAAGGGATAATGACTTATTTGGGTATAATAAAAATATAATATCTTATTTACAAAAGTGAAATAGTTTAAAGAGATTTTTAATGTTTTAGCCAAAATATTATTATAAATTATAATTTAACTAAAGTTAACTTATTAACAAAATTCATTTGATAAATCTATATTTAATTATGTATTTAGTTTGTTAATAATTTTGAATTTTGACTTTTCATAATTTTGACTAGTGTTTTAGATTTAATATCTGTAATCAATTAAATTGAGTTAAATTTTATCATCTACTTCTATTCATAGTATACTTGATTATTCACTTATGCACATGAGCAAATTTGACTCAATAATTGGTACATGTCACTCTTTGTTTAAGAAAATGGGTTCAAATCTTTGTAATCCAAATAAAAAAGAAATATACTCAATTACTTATAATTGTTATTTTACTTTAGAAATGTTCTTAAAAATTAATTAACTAATTCCAACACAAAGACAATAAAAATGAGACATTGAAGATGAAAGAAAAAAATCATAAATAAGAAACTTTTAAATTGTAATGGAAGATGAATAAAAAAGATTAGATTTTGATTGGGTTACTATTTCAATCCAAAGTTTGATTATGTTCAATCATTTTGGGTTTTAAATAACTACCAAGTTATTGACTTTTTAAAATCAATGGAAATCAAGGCAAGTTAATTTATTTTTATAATTTTGTGTATTATATTAATTTTTAATTAAATTAAAATTTAAAATGAGTAAAAAATTTATGGATACTCAATTTGAGTGTTGAATTATTCAAGTTTGAGTTAATTAATTATATTATTTTTAGCTATATTTTTATTACACTAGAAATAAACTTTAAAATAAAATGAGAATACAACATAATTAAAATTTAAATGCAAAAGTTATAGAGATACTAATGATAATTTTAGAAGAAAATCCTTATGCTCTATTCTTGTAATGATTAAGAAATATGTCTTTTTTTAAGGATACTGAAATTCATATTACATAAATATTAATTTAAATAAACAACTTTATAATCATTTATTTGCTGATCAAGTTGCTACTATAGGAGTTAAGTGAAAAAAACTCAAACATTTCATTTAAAATAGATATCATAGTTCATATTCATTTAGGAAAACAACATAGAGTTAAACATTATTTGGATTGTTATGATTTCTTGCAATATTCTTACTCTTTTCAAATGAAGAAGTTATTTGGCATCAAAATGTCAAGAAAGTTGTTTTGAATGATGGTAATTAGCATGAAATAACAATTGAAAATATACCATCCGTTTGTTTAGTAAAAGAAATTTTTTGAAGAATAATACGAAGTTAATTATTGTGAACTTAATATTTTTTAAAAATGTTGTCTATTTATTTTTTTTTATAAATTTTATTTAGTAAATTTTTTGTCATTACTTTTATCATATATATAACAAAATTTTTACCTAAAATTATATATTTAAAAATATAAATATAAGGAAAAGTTTAATAATTTTATTGTTGGCAAAACACTTTAAAATTTTCAATCTTTTACATACAATTATACTTCACTAATAGGTATGAAAATACATACCCTAATCATTTAATCAAATCATCAATAAAACTTATCTTAATATGTATAATTTTATCATGAACTAAAAAAATTGAAGAATGTCTTAGAAATATTGACTTAATATATAGTACATATTTATGTAATTTAGTTTTGATACTTATATTAGCATAATAAGTTATGATTTTAACTTTTAATTATGTATTAAACTAGGATAGAAAATTAAGAGTATTTACTCATTGGTTTTCAAGTCGTTTACACTTAAACTTTTTATTTCATTATAAATTACATAATCTAGTGTATATAATTGTTACTTTTTTTTTTGGATATACGTAAATCATTGATAATATTATAGTAGATAATTAATAACTTATTAATTAATCATTGAAAACTTAAAAGTAATCAATATAACTTAGTACTAATCATCGATAATTTAATAATTAATTAGTAATAATTTAATTGTAAATCATGGATAACTCAATAATAAATTAGTGACAACTTAATAGTAAATTAATAATAATTTAGTAATAAATGAATTTGACTTTTTAGTGTGAAGATGAAGGACAGTACCTGCCATGTGAATCCATGGTTTTCCTAATAGGCAATAGTATGCTAAAGAGATATTCGTCATTTGGAATTTGACATTGAAAATACAAGGACCAATAGATAGTGGTATTTCAATATCTCTTAACAATTCCTTTCGAGAATCTTTAAAAGCCTTTACTATTATATGGCTAGCTTTCATATATGATGTGTCGATTAGTAGCTTGGCCAAGGTACTGATAGGTATAACATTGATTGAAGAGCCATTATCAATCAGGATTTTGGCAATGTTATGACTTTTGCATTTAGCAATGATGTAAATGACCTTTTTGCTTTATTATCTTTCAGATGGTATCTCATTATCATTAAAAGCTATGTAGTTTGAGACCACTAGATTCCTAGCAATATTGCTAACATCTTCCATAGATATGTTGTGGGATCATATGCTTGATTTAGCACTTTCAACAAAGCATTCCTATAGGATTCTAAAGAAATAAGCAGTAAAAGAAGTGAAATCTTTGCAGGCATCTTATTAAGCTATTCTAGCATATTGCATTCATTGTACTTGATTAGCTTTAAGAATTCGCATGCCTCTTTCTCGGTGATTGGTTTTTGGTACCCCACATCAAGACTTTTCGTAGGGTTGCTCTTATTATTTTATTCACTTTCTTTGGTTTTTTTTCTTTGTGAGCCTTATCCACCATTTTAGGAAAATATCATTGCCTACTTCTAGTCATGCCCCCTACTCCAGTTATATTGATAGTATCTAAACTAGTAAATGTTTGATCATCACCGAAACCTTGGGTTACCAAATTGTAGTTGTACTTTCATGGTACTGTTTTGCTATTTTAATATGGAAAAATGGCTCAGGACCTTGATTGTTACAATTGGTTTTGGAGTAAGTGTTCTTTGGCTTTGAATTGGCTTATAATAAATTGTAGAGGTTTGATCGATGACTATTCAATTATTGCATTCACCATGGTTTCTTTGAGCTCTTTATAAAACTCAATTTGAGAAGCATGCATCATCTTTTGTACCTCTTAATGAAAGGTATTACAATTTTGTATAGGTGTCCTAAGGCCCTTTTATGGTACTTGCAAGATTGGTTCAAATCAAGTTTGTCACAGTGAACTTTGTGACTTAAAGGTATAAAATAAATCATATTTGCCTTCATCAAAACATCAAAGACTTGTTCCAAGGGAGTATTGATATCATCAACACGTCTTTTGATATAATAGGTTTTGTCATCATTTATGGCTTTAATCGTTCCATTAACATGATTTGGCAATGGATTTCCATTAATGTTTGGACCTCATGAAGTCTGGAAATTCAGCAAACTAGCATTAATCAGATGTTGCACCTTGTATTTCAGAGCAAGGCAATTCTTAGTTGAGTGACCTATATTCCCAGAATAATAATCACACTTGGCATTAGCATCATATCATTTGAGGTAGGAGGTTTCAAAGGTTCCAAATGGATAGGTGCTTGAAAATGACTTTTTACCAGTTGAAGAAATAATTCAACGTAGGTTATAGGGATAAGGTCTATTCGAATTTTTTTTTGAATGTTTTTGGGCCTTTTTGAGTAATTGATTTGTGTATTTGGTTGAGTTGTAGGAGTGGGTGTAAAATTATACATGGGAGTTATTTATTGGACATTAGGCTGATAAGTAGGTGGTGTGGGATGGTAAGGGTAATTTTTTGGCAAGATATTGTATGTGGCATGGTAAGGCTCTTGGTATATATGGTATTGAGGATATTAGGGATATCCTTTGAGTTGTTGCCTTTCAATATAACTTGAGTATCAGCCTCATTCTATTTCGGTGAAACTTTTCTTTTTTACATACGATGTCTCACTCTTTTTTAACTTCTCATTTTTAATTGCATTCTTGATGATTTTACCCATAGATTACCATATCAACAAAGATTTTGGTGGTATTGCCAATTGTTATCTCATAGTAAAGAGCCTTGATAGTGTTGATAAATAGAATTGTAATTTTTTTTTTAGTCAGTGATAGTTGAACTTAAGCAGCCATTTCTTTTCACTTTTAGGCATATTCCTTGAAACTTTCATTGGCCTTCTTTTCCATGCATTAAAAGACGTACAGTCTAGTGCCAGGTCTATAATATGCTTGTATTATGCAATAAATGCCCTTGCTAATTCTTTCTAGTCACGTACATGAGGCCTATCCAATTGCATATGCCATATTATGGTTTAACTAGTAAGGCCATCTTGAAAAACATGGATGAACAGCTTTTCATTGTATGTGTATGTAGCCATTTTGTAGCAGTAAATTGTTACATGTGATATGGGGCTTTTGGTTTTATCGTATTTCTCAAATTCAAGTACCATGAGCTTTGGTGGGATTACCACATCAGGAACCAGGCATAGTCTAGCAACATTCATTGATCCATAAAAATTTGTCCCTTCAATGGCTTTAAGTTTCTTTTTTATGAGATCCATTTCCTAAGATCCAAAGCTTTCTTTGACTTTTGTAGGGCCAATCTTTAACTTATTTTGCTTATTTGGATCATCTAAATTGAGAACTTGAATTGAATCATATGTCTTAATATTAAGAATAGAAGTAATATAAGTAAGAGCAGCAGTTGAATGCATGTTAGTATACACATAAAGGTAGCCTCTAGCAAATGGCATTTGGTATTAGGTCCCTTGAGATGCTTATACTAAGTATAAGCCAAAACTAAAAGGATATAATGGATCGGTTTTCATTTTGGACCACCACTTCTCTCACCATTTTCTTCTCCTTGTTAATATTTTTTAGCAACTCAATAGTAGTCTCCAATTGTCTGTTCAATTTTTTTTGTGCCTTTTCTACATTTGGGATGCAAAAAGCTTGTTCTTCCTCCATGATCCTTGCTTAGTATTGAGTGTTATAATGCCTCAGATTGTTCAAAAATTGAGCTATCCTTGAACCATGATTATCACAATTTTTTAAAATTAGGATGATTTATTATCATGCAAATTTAGAAAGATAGTTATTAAACCATCCCAATTATGTATGAATGCATGAACGTAATATGGTGGATTTACCATATAACAATTGTTAACAAAAAATATTTATTGAATTTTTTTTAACCAAATCCAATATTACATTCACGAAAAGTCTAAAGTTTATTGTGGAAAGAAATTCCTAATTTATCAATATTGGTCTTCAACTCCATTTAGGAAATTTAACAATTCTTGGCCATGTGTTCCAACTGGTGGCACCTTTATCTTCTATTCTTCAATCTTTTTTATCATGTCCTTAGCTTTGTAAGTAGCCATGGTGATTTGGTCAAGCAGGCACTCCAACTAGTTGTACTTTCTCATATTTGCCTTTTTTGCTTGCTCATATTCTTCAGTCATAGCCCCCATTTGTGTTTCAATTTCAAGAACAACCCATTTAATATTTGGATGTGTTTTTGTGCCTTAGAGAATGCTTCCTCACTTTCTTGCACCTTTTCTTACTACTGTCCATTTTATTTTAGAAGTAGTTCCAACTCACTAGTGGTAGATGACTGTGTTATGTTAAGATCAGAAAATATACGTTTCCATTCATCCCTTTCTTTTCTGAGTGCTTGAATCTTTTTGTCCATCCTTCCCTTTAGTTCTTTTTTAATTTTTTTGTTTTCAAGCTCCAAATTCATCATTTTCAACTTAAAGCTTTCTTTTAGTAGTTTCAACTACCAGTAAAGGATTAAAAAGTTGTGATTTAACTAGGTCATTTAAGGTTATTTCTTTAGGGAATGCAATGTCTTTACCTCACCTAATATGCCATATAGAGTATTTGGGGTGACATCATTTGAATGTTTCCTCCTATCCTCCCTTTGAAGCAACTCCCATGCTTGCATGACCTTTATTATTTTCATGGAGACATCAGTTTCATCATATAAGAACCCCATTTTGCTAAGTCTAAAAGTGGCTGGGATAAACTATTCATACTCATATTGTCTTTGCACCATGATTGGAGAATAACTTACTATACCCAAAAACCCTAAAAAAGAAACCCAAAGCTTATCTTCACATCCATATAGCATTAGTCTATAGGGCATTTAAATAGCTTTCCATATCACATCTTGACTAGTGAGCTTGCGTAAAAAAGAGATCTAGTGCTTTCTTAGATTTTTGTGTAGGCCATTTATTCTTATAAAATTCCTTAATGGGGATGCTTGTAGTAAAATACGACTTGCGAAATTTGGCTCCATTGTTTTTTATATGGCCTTTCATCGAAATGGTTAGAAATTGTGCACATTTAGTATAGCGCGCCTTTCTATTTGACGATAATGATTTAGAGATTTGATAGTTTCAGCCAAAATTACAAGAATAGGGTTGATTTGGTAACTAAGCTAGTTGAAGAAATCCAACACTACAACATCAATATACCCCATTGCCTTTGGAAATACCATCATCGCATAGAGATACAATACCATTAAATCCATTCCTTTTTTCATACCTATATACTTGTATATAAGATCATGAACAATGCACCAAGAAATGCTAGCACCTTCATGTTTTCCCTTTACCCAAGCATTAATAGTTTAGACATCTACTACCTTCAATTAAATAAACTTTTTTAGTAAACAGTCTTTTTATTCTTCCAATATACCTTGTTAGGATTAAAGAGGTCTAAGCGGAGCAGAGTTGAATATTCTTAATGTTGGCACCCTATCGACTTCATTGGATACAAAGTATAGATATGAAAGATCCCAAAATTGAACCATAGCCTTAATAAGTTGATCATCAGTAGAGACTAAGAGAAGTAATGCAAGATCCTTAAACTTCTTTTAGAAGGTTTCCTTGGCAATGATATCCCATTAGCTCCAAATGCTAACCAAGTCACCAAGGTCATGTTTGGTGAATAGGATGATGGATAAGATAGTATAATAATCATTTTATATTATGTTTAGTTTGTATCTAATTGAAAGAGATAGGATTACAAGGAGGATTATCTTTCTCTTGGTATAGGATGATTCAATCCTCCTAAAGTGGAGATGATTATTTTTAATCTATAGGATTAAACTTACATGTCCTATTATCCTTTTTAAAATTATGTCAATAATTTAAATTGTATAAATTTTGAGGAAGGATAATTTTGATCAATAAATAAATTATCTTATCTTAATCATTGCACACATCAAACATAAGATAGGCTAACATTATTTAATCTAATCTTATTCATAATATCATCTTATCCTATCCTATTATAATTTTGTGTACCAAACATGACCTAAAACCATTCTTTTTAAGATTGAGACGAATTCTAGTTGGGAGAATAGACACATAATCAATTGGAAAGCAATCACCTTTCTTAACTTGAGCTTTCTCAAACTTCATTTTTAGGTCGATAGGGGAATTTGATATGCTTTCCATGGATGTAATTAAGATTTTTTTTAAAAATTGTTTTATGGCAATCAATCCTTATGATCAATCTAATGAGGTAAATGCATGAACATATAGTAAAAGGAAAGGGCTAGTAAACACAAGATATAAAAAGGAACAAAATACAATTTAATAGTAATAAATGTCTCATCATGTGTCCTATTTAGGATTTTCTAACAAAAGGAAGGGCAAGGCTCTAACTTAGGATTGGATTCTTAAGTTTATTTACATGCTGGGTTCAAAGGTTTGCTACTCTCAAATTGTTCCTTACATCATTGTCTATTATAAACTAGTAAGGTGCCAAAATCCTTGCCCATCATTATAAGCTTAAATGGAAAGGATTCAATTTGAGTGAGAGTTTTTGCTAGCTCACACGAAGATTATCATCTCATGAGAATGTAGGTACTTACCCCCTCCTAATAAAGGAAAAAGCTTGGGTTTTGAGGTTATGCATGAATGCAAATGTGATGTATGTAAAGGGACATGCCAATCCAAATAATCAAATAAATCGGTACATATGTAAAATCAAAACCTACAAAATAAACAAGTAAATTAGTAACACATAAACAAAATCATAGGCTAAAGAAATGGCTTAATGCACATGAATAATCATGAATAATCACAAAATAAAAACCATCAAAGCAAGACTTAAGATAACACATAACTAAGTAATGGCTTAACTCTTTAATATCCCCAGCAGAGTCACCAAACTATCATAACGTTTAAGTCCAATAAACTACCCAATAGACATAAAAAATATGGAGTCGCCACCAATCCTTTTACCTAGGTTTGGTTGGCCACCTAAATGAATCTACCCTTTTTAAGGTTGTCCTAAGTGTAAACTAATGGTCCCTAAAAAGAATATGTTCGGATCTACATCAACAAAACTAAATTTGAAAGTTGGTTACATGCAAAGAAGGTTTTATCATCCTATACGCCCAAAATCGGTATCAAATTAATTACATATTTTCTTGTTCAAGCCTTAATAAAAAATGATTTTCATTAATTTTGATAATTAAAATATTGGAAAAAAGTTTTTAAGCTTTCACTAAAAAAAAAATTTCTCACTTTAAGAGTATTCAAGAGAAACTTGTTGTTCATTTAAAAAGGCTCCATCATCAGATTCATTAAATATCTTATTAAATTTCAAATATCAATTCAATTTATTTACTTATATAATGTTATTATACAAAAATTCTAGCAAAAATATCCTGCAAATCATGCAATAATATTATAATTAAAATATTTGAAATAAATAATGCAAATATAATAATAATAATAATAATAATAATAAATCATGCAAATATATATTATTTATGCAAAAACATTACAAAAAAAAATCATGTAAACATATTAAATATCTTGCCAAAGTTTTTTTTTTTCTTTTTCCTCATCACTTTAACTTAATCACAATTAAATTAAAAACATAGGAAATAAAATAAAATAATCATAAAAAAGATAAAAAATAAAAAATAATATAAAACCAAAATTGACAATTTTTTGTTTTTTAAAAAAGGAAAACTTGTGATTGGGTTGGGTCTAGAGCTGGTCAACACATGGATCGCTTCAGGTCTACACACAAATATTGGTCCTCCAAAAACAATGTCATTTCACAAAGTTATAAAAGTAAAAAAAAAAAATGATTTTTTTCAAAACTAGCTTTTGCTTTCTCTCTCTAGGTCAAAATTCTCTGCTTTCTCTCTAAATACACCTAAAAACTTAAGAACACTGACCAAAATCTGAGATTCTAGCATTAAAAATTCAAACGGTATCAAAAAATTTAAAAAGAACCCAAATTAACGAGAAACCCCAAAATCTGGCTGTGACAAATTCCTTGGGCCACTGTGAAACTCTTTGGAAGTTTTAAACTTTTGAAAAATTCAATGAAAGACCCAAAACTTTAAAATATTTCTAGAAAACAAAACCTCCTACTCAATCCCAGAAAAAACAAACAAAAAAAAAAAAACAAAATCAAGAAATCAATACAAAAAATCCAAAAATCAAGAAAATTCCTAGTAATTTAAAGCAACCCCAAAAAATCCATAACAAGCTAATTCCTAAAAATCAGACTAGAATATCCAAATTAAAACTTTTAGAAAATTTCCCAATCCTAAAAAACACCAAGGAAAACCCAAAGATCAAAACTTAAAAATTGAACTTCTGGAATGCAAGATCGAGACTTAAAAATTTTTTATGTTACTGATTGCTGAAATTTGCTTGATTGATTCTTACTTATTACTTTTTATGTGTTTGATCATAGAATAAGGTTCTTTACTTAGGGATTAAACCCTTTTCAATTTGGAAAATTTTCCAAGTTCTACTAAATCTGGGATTTCACTTAAGGTCTTATTCCCTTTGCAATCTTTCTTTTTCCTAATGATTTAGAGGCCTAAAATTTCTCAAAATATTTGATCAATAAATTCTCGAATCTAGATTGGATCCAAGAATTCACTGATTTCTTTTTGCAAAATTCTCACATTTTTCATTTTCATTTTTTTTCACTTTTGATTTTGACTCTGACTCAAAAACAAAAATAAAAATTAAACTAAAAAACTAAACTAAAAATACAAATACAAATTTAGACTTTTAATTTTTAGACCTAAAATTTCCTAGTTGAGACCCAATTTACTATTGAAACCCATTTTAATGCCAAAAAAATTTTCGGATAAAATGAAATGTCTATAGTTACCTTTCTTTGCATATTTTTTGTGAAATAGGAAATGTATAAGATAAAAGATATCCATTTTGTTTGGGTTAAGAAAAATCAAAAAAGAAAATCACAAAGGCTCTTTTTCAACAAAGATTTTAAAATTTTCAAAAAATAAAATGCTCCTTCCCATTGGAGGCTTTGAAACTTTTCAAAAAACAAAGTGCATCATTCAGTGAAAAATGCTTTCTCCTATTGGAGGCTTTGAAACTTTTGAAAAAAAATTGCTCTCCCCACAAGAGGCTTGGAAACTTTGGAAAAACAAAATGCTCCTCCCCACTAGAAGTTTTGAATCTTTCAAAAAATAAAGTGGTCTCCCTACTAGAGACTTTGAAACATTGGAAAAAATACAATGCTATCCCCCATCGGAGGTTTTGAAACTTTCAAAAAATAAAATGCTCTCCCCCACCAAAGGCTTTGGAACTTTTAAAAAATAAAATACTCCCATTACTAGAGGTTTTGAAACTTTTAAAAAAATAAAATGCCCCCTATTAGAGGTTTTGAAACTTCTGAAAATAAATGCTTGCCCTCATCGGAGGCTTTGAAATTTTTGAAAAAAGAAAATACTCAATCCACCAGAGGCTTTAGAACTTTTGAAAAATAAAATCTACCTATCGGAAGCTATGAAACTTTCAAAAAATAAAAGAGATTTATAGGATTTTCAAGAAAATGCCTTGAGGTCTTATAGATCATTTTCATTTTTAAAAAACACCTCCTTAACAAAGATATTGAAACTTTAAAAAATATTCTTACCTTAAACTGATTCCTTTCATCTCAATCGGTTCATCATTAATTATTTCAATGTACCTACCAAAGGCTTTGAAACTTTCAAAAAATAAACGAGATTTATAAGATTTTCAAGCTAATGCCTTGAGGCCTTATAGATTATTTTCATTTTTGAAAAAACACCTTCTTAACAAAGATATTGAAATTTTAAAAAATATTCTTACCTTAAAGTGATTGCTTTCATCTTAACCGGTTCATCATTAATTGTTTCAATGTTTCTTCTCAAAATCATTTCAACATCTACTTTCTCATTTCTACTTTCTATGCATATACAATGAATGTATGTAATGAATGAAAAGATTTTTCAAAATTTTCAAATTTAATTCAAAATTTGAACTTTGATTTTTCTTGTTCTTTAATCATGTGCAATGAATGCAATACATAAATGGAATGTAGTGAATGCAATAAATGTAGTGAATGTAGTGCATACAATGCTATTTATTTATCTTTTCAATTATGGTAAATCAGAAGGTTTTCAAAGTTTTTTCTATATTTTCTCACTTTCTTTAACCCTTCTACACTCATAGTTTACAACATGGGCTATAGTTTTATTATTTTATCATCAAATTCTAAAGATTTCTTTTTCAATGTGATCTAAAGAATTTTTTTTTTTGAATTGATGAAGATTTGATATTTTTCTAAGGCTTCTTATCATTCCCTATTACCTTTACTATTCTCAATCTTCTTTTAAAGTAATGTAGAGATCTTTCATGAATTTTATCCATCTACTCACCATTATTACAATATCACAACAAACACAATGCAATCATTTATTTCCTCAATCAAAATGAAAAAAAAATGAAAAATCAAAAAGGTATTTATTAAAAAGAATAAATTTGGTAAACAAGTGGAAAATGATTAATTAATAATTGAATGAGTATCAATTATCCAAACGATGAACATTCCAACAATCTTGAGCAGTCTAATCTAAAATTCTTTTATCAAAGCCTATTCTAACAATAATCTTGACCATGATAGGCTTTATCAGAATAACTTTGCCCTTATGTGGTAAGTTTTTCATGATGCTATTCCATCCTTACATCTAAGCCGCCTTTTCAAGTTTTTGACTTAGATGTTTCCTTTTTGACTTAAACTACCCTTTTGAGATTTCACCTTGAGTCTTTTTTTTTTCCTCTTTTTTTTTTTTAAGCAAAATATTTCTTCATAGCATCAAAATTGATTGGATTTGGCAATTTGTCCTCACTATTTTAGTTAGAATTAATTCACAACTAGAAAAAGCTCTTTTCACCACATATGGACTATCATAATTTAGTGTCCATTTCTTTCGATTTTCATGTTGGTTTAAAAGGATCTTTTTCAAGACTAATTCTCTTTCTTGGAATAATCAAGGATGTACCTTCTTATCATGTACTTGTATAATCCTTTTTTGATATAATTGACCATAGCATAATGCTGTCATTCTTTTCTCTTTAATGAGGTTCAATTGTTCATAGCGATTCTTTACCCATACTGCCTCTTCTAATTCAACCTCCATTAGAACCTTTAGGGAACATCTTTAACACTATTTCAATACCATAGACTAGTGAAAATGGAGTAACTCTAGTTGATGTTAGCACTGAGTTTCTATAAGCATGTGAGGTAAAAAGGTAACTTATCATGTCAATCATTGTAGGTATCAATTATCTTTTTAAAAATCTTTTTAACGTTATTATTAGTAGCCTTTACTACCTTATTCATTTTTGGTTGATAGGGTGTAGAATTATGATACTTGATATTGAATGAGCACATACTTCTTTCATCATCTTGCTATTCAAGTTCTTAACATTATCAGAGATGATCCTTTTTGGAAGTCTATATTGACATTTTAACTCATTTATACAAAATTTGCATGCCACTACTTTTGTAACATTAGCATTTGATGATGTTTCCACGCATTTTCTAAAATAATCTATCATCACAAAAATAAATCGATGCCTATTTGTAGCCTTTGGAGTAATGGGTCCAATCACATCTATGCTTTACATCAAGAATGGCCAAGAAGGTGATAGAACATGCAAGTTGGTTGGAGGAGCATTAATTTTATTTGCATAGATCTGTCATTTGTGGTACTTTTTTGCATAATTGATAGTATCACTTTCCATTGAGAACCAATAATATCCTATCCTCATTATTTGTTTAGCCATCATATGACCATTTACATAGGCCCTATAGATTCCATCATGTACCCCTTCAAGTGTTCTTATTGTTTCAGCAATATTTACACATCTTAAAAGTACTTGGTCTTGACTACTCTTGTATAGCATTTCCCCATAAAAAAATCCCACAAGCATTCTTTTGATGATTCTCTTATCATTTTCTATAGTATGCTTAAGATATTGTTAACATTTAAGGTACTGCACAATATCATGGTACCAATCAATTTCTTTTTCAACATTTGAACAATGTGTTGATAAATCTTTTTCTTCCAGCTTGATAGGTTGGATTTTAGAATTCTCTTTCACTTTCACCATAGTAGCTGGTGCATTAGCAATCTAATTTTCTTCTCTAGGTAAATACTTAAATTGAATTTTTTTAAATTGCTTGATCAATTTAAAGATGTATTTAAGATATTGAATTAGCTTGGCATCTCTTGTTTTTCATTCTCCACTTAATTGACAAATTACTCGAGTTGAATCTCCATATATTTTTAGCATTTCAATTTTTCATTCAATTGCCACTTGTAAACTTATTATGCATGCTTTAGCTACATTATTGGTACAACTAAAATTCAATCCAGCAATGATTGGGTAATAATGGTTATATAGAGATATCAAGATTGTCCCAATCTTATATCCAAAAATATTTGAAGCCCCATCAAAGAACATCTTTTATGACTTTTTTATGAACCCCTTTTTTTCAACAATCATTAAGTATTCATCAAGGAAATCAAGCTTTATTGGCTCATAATCATTTGTAGCTTGATTTACCAAAATTCAACTATCTCACTTTTTTTTATTGCTTTTTGAGTTACATAGACAATGTCATATTTTGAAAGCATGACTTGCCATCTAACAAGCTACCCAGATAATGAAGGCTTTTCAAAAAATATATTTGAAGGGATCCAATTTTGTGATCAACCAAGTTGTGTGGTACAACTTATACTGCTTGAGTTTTCGAGTTGTTCAGGCTAGTGCATAATATATTTTTTCTAAAGGCCAATATCTTGACTCATAGTCAGTAAAGTTTTTGCTTAAATAGTCGATTAATTGTTCTTGTTTGCCTGATTTATCTTGTTGCCTTAATACACTTCTCATGAAACACTCATTCACCATTAAATACAATATCAAAGGCTTTCAGGGACTGATGGTACTAGTATTGGTGGGCTTAATAAATATTCTTTAACCTTTCCAAAAGTCACTTGATATTCATCATTCCACTCACGTGGATTGGTTTTGCGAAGCAATTTGAAAATGGGATCACATTTCAAGGTAAGTTTAAAAATAAAGCGAGCAATGTAGCTAAATCTCCCAATAAAGCCTGTCATTTCCTTTTATGCTTACGAAAAAGATAGATTTTGAATGGCATGTACTTTATCTGGATTCACCTTCATCCCTCTTTCACTAGTTATGAATCTTAATAATTTTTTAGATTTTGCACCAAATGTGCATTTGGCTAGATTGAGCTTGAGTTAAAATTTTCTTAATCTTTCAAATAGCTTTGTGAGATTAGTGACGTGATCTTCTCTTTCACTAGATTTGGCAATCATATAATCAATATATACTTTAATCTCTTTATGTATCATATCATGAAATAGAGTCACCATTACTTTTTGATGTGTAGCTTCAGTATTTTTTAGTCCAAAAGGCATTACCTTGTATCAAAAAATTTCCCATATTATTGCAAACATAGTTTTTTTTTTTCCATATCTTCAGGAGTCATCTTAATCTAGTTGTAGCCTGAGAAACCATCCATGAATAAAAACATAGAATGCTTGGTAGTGTTATCCACCTGTGTGTTAATATGGGGTAGTGAAAATTTATCTTTGAGACTAGCTTTGTTTAGATCTTGATAAGCTACACACATTCTGACCTTGCCATCCTTTTTGGGGATTGAGATTATATTAGACATCCATTTAGGATATTTGACTACAATAAGAAAAGTAGCATTATACTGCTTTTTGACATTCTCATTAGTTTTTAGCAATATTTCAAGCTTCATGCATCTTAGCTTTTGTTGCATTGGCTTACATATAGGCTTTAAAGACAGTTTGTGCTCTACTATATTAGTATTAAGTCCTAGCATATTTCATAGAACCATACAAATACATCAATGTACTCATAAAATAGATCTATTAATTTTTTCTTATCATTTGGTGATAGTGTTGTACCAATTTTAACCTTTATTGTTTTCTTCTTCCTCTAAATTAACCATTTCTTGAGTTTCTTTATATGGCTCAATTGTTCTCTTTTCTTGTTCCATTAATTTCATTAATTCAAGAGCAAAGTATGTTTATTTGGAGCTTCTTCATTATCAAGTTAATCAATATGAATAGAAATTTCAAAGTCAAATCTTAGATTATTGTCATAATTACCTTCCTATTCATTGTTTAGAAACCTAAACATGGGTGCAATGGAAGGATGTAGGCAAGTGTATATGCAAAAGAATGAAAAAAAAGTAAAGATTGAAAGATGAAATGTAATGATAATGCATTATACAAATCATTTTATTGGAATAATAATGAGTAAATTAGCCTATACATAAAGATACCTTTAATGCTCAGGCATAAGCAGTTAGGATTTGACTTACTATATTACTTTTTTAGAAGTTCAAGGATAACATGTAACTTTGTCATCTTTCAGTTCTTCATTTTAGTGCCTTGTAAGTTAAGACACACAAATGACATTTCTTCATGTTCTTTAGTGGCTTTATCATTCACCATCATAATAGATAGGCCAAAAAATATCTTTCCCAAATTCCATACACCATCCCTATTAGCAGTTTGAGATAACTTAGGATAAATGCATCATCTAGAACTAAAGGTATTGTATAGATAGGGAATGACCAATTTCTCATCCTTAGGTTCACATTCCTTGAAATCAACTATTTTCTTCTTTTCTTTGGCATTCGCCATTTTCATCTTGTCAAATCTTATTGACTTATACCCCATATCACTTTTATCCTTGTTATCTGATATTATAAAAGATTTTTTTATACCTTACATCTCCTTTCTAGCTTTTTCCTAAGACGTTAACTTTTTTCAATGACTTGTTTGATGATCATGATAGCACTTGTAAATAGCTGAAAAGCGTAAAGTTTATATTCTTCTTTCACATGTATTGCATTGATTTGTAAGAGCATTTCAGTGATTCATTAGTGGCTTTTATATATGGAGTGGATAATGGTTGTGTCACTAGTAGATCTTTTTCTTTAAAAATATAAACAAGATAGCCATCAATAATGAATTTGACTTTTTGGTGCAAAGATGAAAGGATAACACCTGCCATGTGAATCCATGATCTTCTCAGTAGATAGCTATAGGTTGGAGAGATATCCATCACTTGAAATTTGACATTGAAGGTACAAAGACCAATAGACAGTGGTATCTCGATATCACTTAATACTTTCTTTTAAGAACCATCAAAAGCTCATATTATCATGTGGCTAGCTTTCATATAGGATATGTTAAATGCTAGCTTAGCCAAGGTATTGATAGGCATAACATTGATCAAAGAGCCATTGTCGATTAGGATTTTCACAGTGGTATGACTTTTGCATTTTGCAGTTTTGTGCTTCCTCATCTTTTAGGTGGTTCTCATCATTATTGAAAGTTATATAGTTTGGACCACTAGATTCCCAATAATATTACTAACATCCTTTATAGATATGTTATGGGATACATATGCTTGATTTAACACTTTCAATAAAGCATTCTTATAAGATTCTAAAGAAAAAAATAGCGAAAAAAGCAAAATCCTTATAGGTATCTTATTCAGCTGTTCTATCACACTGTATTCGTTATACTTGATTAGCTTCAAGAATATGTATGCCTTTTTCTCAGTGACTAGGTTTTGGTACCCCACATTAAGACTTTCTATAGGGTTGCTCTTATCATTTTTTTCATTTCTTTGGTCTTTTCTTTATGAGCTTTGTCGACCATTTCAGGTGAATAGCATCACCCATTTTTGGTCATACCTTGTACTTCAGTTATATTGGCAGTGTCTAAACTAGTAAAGGTTTAATCATCACTCAATCTTTGGGTCACCATATTGTAATTCTACTTTCAAGATAATGTTATATTACTTTAATATGCAAAAGGGTTGGGGACCTTGATTGTCATAATAGGTTTTTGAGCTAGTGTTCATTGGCTTTGAAATGGCTTATAGTAAATTAAGAAAACTTGACCAATGACTCTTTAATTATTACATTTACTGTGGTTTCTTTAAACTTCTCATAATACTTGATTTGAGAAGGATCCATAATGTTTTGTAGCTCTTGGCAATAGGCACTACAATTATAAATAGTGTCTCAAGGCCCTTTTATGGTACTTGAAGGATTGGTTCAAATCAAGCTTGTCACAATGGACTTTGTGACTTAAAAGGTACTAGATGAATCATGTATGCCTTCATCAAGGCATCGAAGACTTGATCCAAAGGAGTCTTGATATCATCAACATTTTTTTTGATATAACAGACATTGTCACCATTTATGGCATTAATCATTCCCTCAGCATGATTTGACAATGGATTTCCATTGATGTTTAGTATTCCTAAAGTATTGAAATTCAACAAACCAACTTTAATCAGATGTTACACCTTGTATTTTAGAGTAAGGCAGTTCTTAGTTGAGTGACTTATATTTCTAGAATGATAGTCACACTTGGCGTTAGCATCATAGCATTTAGGATAGGGGGTTTTAAAGGTTCCAAATGGACAGATGCTTTAAGATGACTTTTTACCAATTAAAGGAATAATTCAACATAGCTTATAGGGATAGGGTTTATTTGAATCTTTTCTAAGTGTTTCTGGGCCTTTTGAGGAATTGGTTTGTGTATTTAGTTAAGTTGTAGGAGTGGGTACAAAACTACATATGAAAGTCATTTATTGGAAACTTGGTTGTTAAGCAGGAAGTGTAAGATGGTAAAGGTAAATGTTTGGCATGGTATTATATTTGAATTATTGCCTTCTGTAGAATATAGCCTGAGTATTAGCCTCCTTCTTCTTTGGTGTAGCTCTTTTTTTTGCATTGGATATCTCAGCCCCTTCTAACTTCCCATTTTTAATAGTATTCTTGATGATTTCCCTAGAGATTATCGTATCATCATTACAAGAAATATGATATATAGAAATGCTTAAAAAAGCATCGGTAAAGCCCAAAAATCGATCAATATAGCTTTATAAACCCTATACGAACAGTCAAAATATATATTTCGATGAATTTTTCATTGTCAGTATATTCCTTATCAGTATAAACCTATACTAATAGTTTTTAAGGTGTCGAAATAGCTCACAGAGATATACCTACAGTTCAAGACTGTTAGTAAATGTAAATCTATTAGTATAGCATCTGTTGTGTATTGCACCATTATATCTTTCACTGATGGTTAATACTCATCAGTATAGACTTGTATGTTTTAATTTCTCTTGCCTATATCGACGGTTAATGCCTATCAGTATAGACTTGTAATTTTTTTATGCATACTGATGCTTAAAGCCTGTCAATATAGATTTGTATGTTTTAATTTTCTCACTTATACCGATGGCTAGTGCTTGTCAGTATAGACTTATATGTTTTAATTTTTCTTACCTATATCAATGGTTAATGTCTGTTAGTATAGACTTGTAATTTTTCTTACCTATACCAACGCTTAGCATCCGTTAATATAGGCTTATATTTTTTTAATTTTTTTACCTATACTGATGGTTAGAGACCATCAGTATAGAATTGTTTGCTTTAATTTTCTTACCTATACTGACGGTTAGAGACTATCAATATAGAATTGTATGCTTTAATTTTCTTACCTATGCCGATGTTAGAGATTGTTAGTATAGACTTATATATTTTAATTTTTTTATTATATTTTACTGACAATTGGTGACTGTTAGTATTGCCTAAAATATTCCAATGATCATGTGCGTCAGTATAAATGTTAAGACGTTGACAAATTTTTTTTAAAATTATATTTTTAGTTATTAATATTAATTTATTTATAATCATAATATGATATGTTTTCATATAAACCAAAAAAAAAAAAAACACAATAAAGTAAAAGATATTTAATAACATTAAAACTACAAGTAAATTATTTATAATCTATACACTTAGTAGAAGTGAAAAACTAGAGTCAATGTATCAAGTTTGATAAAAACAAACATCGATAAAATAAACATAGATAAAGAGTTACACTACCTCATCCTAAAAAAACACAATCATAAGTTTACATTTCCAGACACCTAAAGAGCTTTTGATCACCTTAAAACGTCAATAAAACTTTGGATAAGATAATCTTAAAAAATCTATAAATGAACAAATAATTATAAAACTACCTCAATAAGAAAAAACATGAATGCACCTCTTATAATTCCTTTCCAAAATGAAATCATGTTAATTCATACAAAATATCACAAGTCTTAAACAAGTCAACAAGTGTAGCTACATCATATAACTAACAAGCTTAATGAATCTAGCTCATTGACAGCATTCAGTATACCAATTAAGCATCACAAAACACAATAGCCTTATTTCAACAAAATGCATAACATCCAAAACAAAACCAAATCCCTTTACAAACATAATGTTCTGAGTAAATAAACAACTTCCTAAAATAAATGATTCCATCATAGATTTCTACAAAGAAGTATCTGCATAGCATTAAAAATCCAATTAGAATTCTTGCATATTATTTTATATATACATAAGGTAAGAAGATAATTATCCATTCATATACCAGTAAAAATAATTTTATAAATATCTTATTCATTCATATATACAAAAGGTAATCATCCATTTATATACTAGCTAAAATAATTTTATAAACATCCTATTCATTAGTGTAATGCATGGATGAACAAGAAATAACCTAATTTGCATGTGTAATCTCCTAATTCTTTTAGTTTAATTCCAAATAATAACTTAATGAAACCAACCTAAGACTATTTTAGTTAACAGAACTATCATTAAACAATATTTTTACTATAAAATTCCAGTCTACAGTTACAAAGCATGCTTACATCAAAAGAAAGCCTTTTCAAAGGAAAAAAAAAAAGGTAAGAAAACCTTCTCAAGGGAAAAAGAGTATGCTTTAAATCATAGTGTAATTTAATGATTATGGCAAAGACAATGGGTAATGTCTCAAGAACACAATTACATGATTTAAAACCAATATTCAAAATTGATTTTGGTATTCTATCTAAGAAACAAGTATCAAGTAAAGCATTTTCACATATATATCATGTGATGACGAGTTTAACATTTTCATTTTGATTAGGTTAATAACTTAAATTTGAAGAATGATAGTTTTCATGTGTGATTTCTAGAGTACTACTAGCATTAGAAACCTAAAAATAATTCAAAAAAAATTTCAATAAGGTTCAAGATCCATGAGCAAGATGATAATTTGCATACATATAAACTAAAATAAATGTTATATATACCTCTTTATTCATCATGTGAGTCACAGTATTCAAGATATCCATATTCTCATTAGAAAATTATCTTTTAAGTACCAATAAGATAATATTGAGAGTTTCTTTCAAGTCTTTAATTTTAGCCTTTAACTTTTGTACCTCTTCTTTATGCTGAACCAATTCAGAAGATGAAGGACCATATTGTTTAGATGAAGTATATACTGTACCCATGCAACGAACACACCTCTCTTCGATCTTTTAACTTTTGAATAAACATCATCTTTCCATGACTCCCTTTAAAATTCTAAGCACTAGTTTAGCTCAAACCTTATTTTATGAGTTTCTAAAATTGTAAACAAACATTTTAGTATAAAGAAACTAAACATAAGTAAAAGCAAGTAATAACTAAATTAAATATCACAATTTCAGTTATCTTGTCATTTATAATATTTCCATCTTTACGTATACGAGAAAAAATATACATCTCAGTACGTGATGGTGGAATTCCATTAGCTTCTTCTTTCTATAAAGGTACAACATTAATTATTGTAATGATAATATCACATATATAAAAAGTAAACTTCATATTCATTTAACTGAGTGTACCCATGCAATGAACACACCATTTTCTCTCTGATCCTTTAACTTTTGAATAAACATCATCTTTCCATGACTCCCTTCAAAATTCTAAGCACTAGTTTCGCTCAAACTTTATTTTATGAGTTTTTAAAATTGTAAATAAACATTTTAGTATAAAGAAGCTAAAGATAAGTAAAATCAAGTAATAACTAAATTAAATACCACAATTTCAATTATCTTGTCATTCATAATACTTTCATCTTTACATGTACAAGAAAGAATATACACCTCAGCACGTGATGGTGGAATTCCATTAGCTTTTTCTTTCTATAAAGGTACAACATTAATTATTGTAATGATAATATCACATATATAAAAAGTAAACTTCATATTCATTTAACTGAGTGTGACAAAAAAAATTACTATATGTACCAAGGTTTGAATGATTCTCGAGAATGATTTTGTTCTCGTGTAATAAGGCTTATCTAATTTTGAGTAGTTTATTTTGTTTGTTTCATTTTGTTCCTTTAAACAAATGAATAAGAAAAGATATATTATAATAAATAGTATATTTTGTAAACATTTACCTTTGCTTTATTAGTCAACCAATGTGCACCAAGAAATAGGAATTAACTTTTGTCTACTTGAGAATCATCAACCTTTGCAGCCATTTCTTTCAATGTCTTGTGTTCATCATAAAATTTAGATTTCAATTCGTTCTTCCATTGCCTTTACTTAGTACCCTTGTTTCTTAGTGCCCAAGACTTAATTTTTTGAAATATTTCTTCATCAATGAGCTTTTCAAAATCAGATTTGTGAAATTCAAAATTTGACTACAATTTGAAAGAGGTAATTGGAAAGAAAATGTCAATATATATTATATAAATTGCTACTATTAACTACTATTAACTAGGAACTAAAAGATTATTATCATGGCATTAGCTAGCAACTAAAACATTATCGTATGGATAACTATAATGTTTTTCACATTTCTTTCTTCTTATCATCTGACATTTCACGCAAATTTGTTTAATTAATTGGTGCAAAGCTAGGCATTCTCAGCATGCTACTAATGAGTTGAGTTGAAGAACAAGATTCATCATCGATAGGTATAGCATCATCATTGACCTTAACAACAACATGCTCCCCTTCTTTCAAATCCCAAATATCAGCCATACGTGTAAGACCTCGAGTTTTTTTATGTTGAACATTTCCTACATAGAAAAATTACATGTAAAGAAAGCAATTAAATTCATTAAAAATTGTAATTGTACAACATTATAACACATAAAGAATTGTAATAACAGAGTATAGTGTTTTTATACCTGAATTATGTTTAATTTTTTCATCTTGATCTTCATTATTTGTAGATTGAGAAATTGGTTCTAGAGATTCTTGTAGAGGCTCATGTTGTGAAGCTTCTGGATCAACGGGCACATGTTGTTCTTTTGATTATGCTTGCAATTGAGAATTAGAGGCACAATTTGCCCTTATGATATTCAATCATCTACGTTTTGCCATCTCAAGTTTAATAATACATAAAATATACTAAGTACAATATAACAGAGAACTTGATAGTGGCAAACCATATAAAGCACCAAGTATAATTTAATATATTACATGATCACACACAATTAAGTAATTCAAGCTAGTAACATAGAATCAAAATAATAGTGAACTATGTCTTACATTGCAAAACCTTAGCAACAATTTAAACTATTACATAGAATTAAAAAATGTCCTCCCCATTATGTTCATCTATGGGATCTTCTTCTACATGCTCATTTTTCATCTCTAGTGTGACCTCCATTCCTTCATCATCAACTTCACTTCTAACTCAATTTGAAGTATTATGCGTGTCATCAAATTCAACATGGATTTTTCCATTCTTTTGTTCTCTATATAAGGATTATTTATCTCCCAAATCAAATACATCTCTAAGTTTTGCATGCTTGACAAGAACCTAACCATTATGTCTTTTATCCTTCACATTAAAAACTGTCTTAGCTTGTGATGCTGAGATAAAAGGATCATGAACCAAATTAGTTCCACTATGAGCTAGATGTGAAAATTCACAAGATTGAAACCAAATTTATCTTTCTTGCAACCTCTATTTATGTCAATCCAATCGCATTTAAATAACATAACTTTCAATCTACTAGTATAATTCAATTGAATGACATCTTTAAGCCTCATAATAGTTAACTTCTCCTTTAATAGGTTGTGCATCTCTTGTACTTGCATAACTTATCATCTTGGTTGTTATAACAACCCCACTGTTTTGAGTTTTCAAGTATCTTTCACATGCCTTGGTATGAAATCTAAAACCATTAATGATATAAGTAGTGTATTTTCTAATAGTATCAGTTGGACCATGAGCAAGCCATCTAAGTTGATCTATGATATTTACATCTTTTTGTTGATCCAAATTGGCAATTTATCCAATTTCATATTTAATTAAAATAATAATCTAACTATAAAAGCTTTAATTACATATTCCAAACCGTGATGTGTGACTTACATGATCATGAAACCAATCATGAAAAGTTTCACTTTGCAACTTTTGTATCTCATATGTCATAAGCTGAGGAGACCGATTACAACTTTTAATAAATTGCTCATGTTTTCTACATGAAAAAAATTTTAGAAAATTATAAAATATACTAGAAAAGAAAATTATCAAGTATAATATGCATGTAGATAAGTGTTTTTACTTTATAAAAGGAGCAACCTCATCAGAATTAAATTGCACATATCGATGTGCTTGAACCAAAGTTATAGCATCAAGTACAATTCATGAAACCCTTTTACACTTGTTAACATTAAAACTTTTACGTTTTAATATTCACAAAGGTTTTCCTATAGTAGAAAGAATGGATATTTCTTCATTTACAAAAGGATTCTTATCTTCATTTTGAATGGGTTGATTAAAAATACTTTTAATCCTATCAAAGTATCTTGAACAAAAAGTTATGCATTCATTTGCTAAGTACCTTTATGCAATTGAACCTTTAGGACAAGCTCCATTGCGCACATATGATTTAAGAGTAAGAAAAAGACCTATATAAATGGAAGTTCAATAGAAAAGATCATTAACAAACATCCTAGTTAAAAGATCATTAACAAACATCCTAGTTGAAATTTAAGTAAAAAAATCTATAACACGTTCAGATATACCTCTCAATAGGATACATCTACTGATAAATGATTGGACCAGTAATTTTTGCTTTATTTACCAAATGGATAACTAAATGTACCTTTATTGTGAAAAAAAATGAGGGAAAAATCTTGTTCTTTGTTCATAAAATTGATGTAGCTCAAGACTCAAGTAATTTAAGCTTATGTTCTTTGAGAACTTTAGAATAAAATTTTTTAAAAAAGGTATACAAATCTATAAGAACCAAGCACACCTTATTAGGTAAAGACTATAGTATTGCTATAAGAAGAAACTTTTGCATTAAGAGATGACAATCATAACTTTTGAGCCATATTAGCTTTCATTGTTTAAGTCACACATAATGTTAGATATTCGAAGAGTATTCATCTGGAGTTTTTATTTCCTTGAGAATCTTTAAAAAAGAATTTTTTTCAATTAAACTAATTTGATATGAAGCTTGAGGCAAGTATTGGGTGTTAGTGCCAAGACGAGTTTTTGGATGAAAAACATTCTTTATACCCATTTTTACAAGGTCAAGTCACACTTTGTAGTTATCTTTTGACTTCCTTTTTTCCTCAATCAATGTACCAAGAATGTTATCATAAACATTCTTTTCTATATGCATCACATCAAGATTGTGATGCAATAAAAGATGTTTCCAATAAGGTAATGTTAATAAAATACTCTTCTTCTTCCATGGCCCATCTTCATTACCATTCTATTATTCCAACTATCTCAACACTTCACTCCCAAATGGTGGTGAAAAAGCATTTTAAATCTCAAGTCCCATCAAATGAGTTTTAATCATTTCGAAACCTATGATTAGATTTCAATCACCTTCGATGGCACATGTAACAATACTTTCTACCATATTGTAACCACTTAGATGCAGCATAAAATCCATAATAAGGACATGCATACTCTCTCCTAGTACTCTATCCAGACAAATTGGCATATGTAGAGAAGTCATTAATGGTCCAAATTAATGCTGCACGCAGTTGAAAGTTTTGATTTTTTGAGGCATCAAAAGTCTACACCAACTTCCCAAAGTTCTTACAACTCTTTCGCTAAAGGTTTAGGTATATATCTATATTGTTTCTAGGACTTTTTGGACCATGAATAAGTAGGGAAAGAATAAAGTTTGGTTGTTGCATGCATATCCATAGAGGCCAATTATAAGGTATAAATATAATAGACCAAGTGCTATATGTCACACTCATAGATTTGAAAAGGTTAAAGCCATCGAAGCTAATCCCAAGTGAATATTACGAGGGTAAAAGGAAAACTCAAGATATCGAGAATCTAATTCTTTCCAAGCTAGAGAATTTACAGGTTGTCTTACACGTCCATCCTTAGTATGCTCATATTCATGCCAAGTCATCAAATGAACAGTTTTTAAAGACATGAATAGCCTTTGTAGTTTTGGAATTAAAAGAAACCAATGTAAAAACATAGTAGCTATTTTTTTTTTTACACTATATCTTGATGATCACTTTTTGCACTTAAAATTACCCACATTTTGAACATATTTCTTCATTTGCCTTATCTTTCCAAAAATAACATGCAATCACTGAGACAAGCATGGATATTTTTGTATCCCAAACTTAAGGCAAAAATCATATTTTTTAATTTTTGATAAGACCCTGATAATGTATTACCCTATGGTAGAGCAAGTTTTAAAACTTTTAACAATGTATTGAAAGATTTATTTGTCCAATCATTAAAACACTTAATGTGGAACAAATAGATTACAAAGCAAAACTTTGTGAAGTTTTTGCAATTTGGATATAGTTTCTCCTCTACATCTTTAAGTAAACCATCAAACTTGTCACTATCAATTTTATGACCATGGTGTTGCTCTCTACTTGTATCTTCAGCTTGTATGTTACCCACATCAATATTTATAGCTCTTTCAGCCATCATATCATGTAATAAATGATGAATGTTAGGACCTAGCCTTCTTTCTTGTCATTAATTATTCTAGTAGGTAAACATTCATCCAAGACTTCTCCATGAAATAAACATCAAACATATCCTTTGAGAAAACCATCACATATTATGTGATCAAATGCATCTCTCTTGCAAATTCTAAATGTGTTGACACATTTAATACAAGGACACCAAAATTTTCCATCATCAAATGATATTGTAAGGCAAAGTCTAAAAAACTAGTGACTCATTTATGTATTTTTCACTGGCTCATGATGTGAGATTTATGCATGCCTTATCCATAGAATGTAAGATGATTTATCCTAGCAATAAAATAATATTTAATTTAAAAACTTAAATTAAAACAATAGCATTTAATTTAAACACTAAATAAAATTTGACTATGTAAGCATAATATCACATTTTCATTAAGAATAATATTTCAAATGTACCTTCATAATTAAACTTATGTATTTTCAGGAAAAGCACAACCAAGTTCAATTTCAATTGAATAGGCAAAAGAGAGGCATAAAATAAAAGGAAAGTAGCTCAAAACAAAAACAAGAAAGCTATAGATGTGAAATAGGGTTACCAATGTAAGGTTATTTAGCTTTAAGTTTTAGGAAAATAGGAAATATTTGAAATAACTCACAATTGCAAAAGGATAAAATCTGGACAGCTTGTAAAAACTATGTAAAAATGAGGGATTTTTGCAAGGAAAATAAAGTTTTAAAGCTTGAAAATTTAAACAAGGGTTTTAGCTAGAATTAAAGTTAAAAAGATAAAACATAAGAGAGATTGAAACGAGATAAGCTTTAGGCAAGGTAAGGACTAAAAGACAAGGTAAGGATGGTGGGTACAAGATTTTCACTACTTTTATTTTAGTAAGTTTAGATTTTTTAAAAGGGTTTTCATTCCAAAGACATGGGAGCATAAGGTAAGGATGGAGAATTATTGAAGGCATTTTAGTTTTTGGTAAAAAAATACCTTGAATAATCTATAAAATATCATGGCATCTGGTTATTCAAGGCATTTGTGGCAACAAACACCTTGAATAATCCAATTCAATTTTTATGAAAAGATTATTGAAGGCCTTTTTTTGGTAAAAATATCTTAAATAATCCTCCAAAATTTTTTATAGGATATTATTAAAGGTATTTTCTGCTAAAAACGCATTCAATAATCCTCTCTGTTTTTTATGAAGGGATTAATCAAGACGTTTTAGCCTAAAAAAATGCCTTGAATAATAATTTTTATGAAGTCATTATTCAAGGCTTTTTTGCCCATAAAACACCTCGAATCATCCCTTATAAAAAATTGAATAGGATTATTAAAGGTGTTTCCAGCCAGAAACACCTTAAATGATCCCCTCAAAATTTTTTATGAATGGATTATTCAAGGTGTTAGCTATTTTTGGCTAAAAATGTCTTGAATAATCCCCTTCAATTTTTTAAAGGGGATTATTCAAGGTCTTTTCTACCAAAAATACCTTCAATAATCTTCTTTTATTTTTTAGGATCATTTAAGGTGTTTTTGTGAGAAAACGCCTTGAATAATCCCATGGGATTAGTCAAGGCATTTATGGCAAAAAATACCTTAAATAATCCTCTTCAATTTTTATGAGAAAATTATTGAAGGCATTTTTACTCAGAAAATGCCTTGAATAATCCCCCTTCAATCTTTATGAGAAGATTATTAAAGGTATTTTTGCCTAGAAAATACCTTGAATAATTGCTAACAAAATATTGAATGGGATTATTTAAGGCGTTTCTAGCTAAAAATGTCTTGAATAATTCGTGGATTACTGAAGGCATTTTTTGTCAAAAACACCTTCAATAATCTCCTATGATTTTTTAGAAGGGATTATTTAAGGTATTTTTTGTCAAAAATACCTTCAATAATTCATAGTTTTTTTATTGGGATTATTCAAGATATTTTTGCCCAGAAAATGCGTTGAATATTCCTTTACAAAAAATTAAAGGCATTTTTTTTGGTAAAATGCCTATAGTGATCATTTTTAAAATTCATCCCCCTGTCTTGAACTTTGGAATCCCAAACTGCTAATACAGTGAACAATTAAAAGTGACATTGCAACCAACCCAAAACCCCTAAACCCATTTAGTTTACCTTTTGGTTCTTTATCTCTCCTGTCATCGTTGACTTTCAATAACTCAACACTGTCGCACCTCTCTTTTTACTTGTATGTCCTTATTTTATTTATTTTTTGTATTATTTATATTTTTTGATATAGGTATTTTTTCCTTCCTTATATATATTTTATTCATTCCATGATCACCTTAGTCGTCTAATCTCCCTTCATTGTACATATGGTGTTTCTTTGTAGTTTGGTTTAAATATTATGGTTTGTTGAATGGTATTATGGAAATTATGTGTATTTTTTTTACTCATCATTTGTTTTGCATGAAACTTTTATTTAAGGTAGGAATCGCAGTATGGCTTGTACTCATAAAATATTATTGGTTTAAAGATGTTTAACATATATTGGTGTAGTAACTGTAGTATGATATTTGTTGTATTTTATTATTATGTGAAATTTAGAGAGATAATTTGGTGTATTTTGTATAATTATGATCAAAATCATAGGTATTATGGAATCCAAAGAACATACTTCTCCTACTATTGAACATGAAGAAGACACACTTGTAGTAAAAAAAAGAAAAGCAAGGGGACAAAATAAATAAATTTAAGTGATTGACATGAAAATTCACATTGACTTCAATAAAAATAGGCAGCCTGTGTTTGATAGAGCTACCAAGTTGGCTAGTCATATTGGGGTGGTCATTCGTAGTAGCATTTTTATTATGTACCATAATTAAAGATTAGTTCTTGATGATCTAAAAGATCATTTATGGGAGTCGGTTATGGTATGTTTATTCAACTATTTCATAAAATTTGTTAAATGATCATTTAATTGAAATTCAATGTGTTTATACTAATTGTGTTAAATTTATTAGGAATGGTTGACATCCTAATTGAGTGTAAAAAGCTTGTGTTGTAATCAGCTAGAAAAGCATTTAGAGACTTTAAAAGCAGATTAAGAACCTAATATATTTTACCATTTGCTAATAATAGTGATATGTTGGTTGATCCACCTTTTTCATATGTGGACGTTATAAGTTATCAAGATTGGATGAATTTTGTTCGAGATCGACTATCGGAAGAATTCTCGATATGCATACCTATTACAAAAAATTGTTTATAAGATTTTATGTAATATTTTTGATATCTTAATATGTGATTTAAGCAATTTCTTTCTTTTCTAGAAAATCAAAGAACAATAAAAGAACATTTAGGTGAAACAAGTATATCACCATTGGACATTGAGAAAGGGTTGTGCAAATGTCAAGTATGAGCTTATAAGTATTCATACACTTGTTTTATACTTATAAATGAATATTTATGAATATTTGTTTAATAGATTTTGATCTTTATATAGCATTAATTTATTAGGAATCATCTAGCTTTGGAACCAAAGTTTCTAGATAGGATGTGTGGAAACAAGGACATATACAAAAGGATGGATCATTTACAAATGAAACAATCGAAAAAATGGCTAAAAAGATTGTATGTATAAGTATTCATTATATCACGTATGATTGGCTTTGTGCTTGTATGTATGACTCTATACTTGTATAGATTTATAGTTATGGACCATCTTATTATTATCTTTCAAGATGATTTTGCTACTAAATTTAAATCTGGTGAACTAGCAACCCACTATGGTGAATATCCCTTGTCTTTAGCATTAGGAGGGAAAAAAAGACATGGTCGAGTTCGTGGGGTTGTCATTAAAGTTCTTCAGTAATCAACCCAAAACCTCTCCAATGATGAATGCACAATATGAAGCAATCATTGAAGAATAATATCAAAAACTTGATGACCAAGAGTAATGCCTAATTGATCAATAGCAATGACTCATAGCTTTGGAGGCGATATTGGCATCAATGTAGCCTAGCATGTCTGTAGGTCAGTCGGTTGGCATCATCTAGCTAGGATAAGTTTTCGTTGCAAGTTAGGTAGCAAACCCAATCTCCGGTATCAGCAATGAAGTATAATTTTATTTATTCAAATAATATTTATTTGTTTATTATATTTATTGATTTGGTTTTAATACTTATATTTCATTATATATTGTAGTAGGATGTTGGGGCTTAGAAGATGACCTTTGCTCAGGTTGCCATTGATGAGCTATCTAATTATGCACTGATCATTTATCTAGAGGAAACATCATTTCCATTGAGTCCAATGATGGTTTATTTGATCATCCATCAGTTTCTTACATTGGGGAGCTTAAGATTAAGACATTTTGTACCCTGGATGAAATATCAGCTTGTGATTTTGTTGCCTATATGAGGTTAGCATATAAATTTAAATATGCAAAGTCAATATATATTAATCTATATTATGGTGTATTACTAACTAGTATTATTGATTGTTATCATACAACTTCCTATATAGAGAGATCAAGGCAAGACAAATGACCTATAGATTCAGATTTGTTGACCCGAATTTCATTAGTGAGTAGAGTGGCACTATCGTTTTTCATGGTCGTTATGTGGGTCAATGCATGCAAAAATAGGCCAATTATTTTTTAGTCCCATATAATGCTGTGTAAGTTATATTCATACAAATAATTATTCCAACCTTACTCAAATATGAGATGATACCTAATTTGAGTATATCATTCTTATTATTTTATAGTCATCATTGGCAGCTTATTGTGATTGATACAAATTTTTTTATGCCATACTTATTTAATTTTGCTTAACTAACGACGAAGCCTAACCCTGATATTCATAATTTTAAAAAGAGGTATTACATGTTATTATATTATCTTATGTTTCTTCATAATTACTTTTATTTTTGTATTAAGTGCTTTTTTTTTGTTCAATTTAGGGGAATGTTTATAGTTGATAAGAAAGCAAAGATAAATTAAGTGTCATTATTGGTAAATGTAAAATTTATTCTTTTATACTGAATTTGTTTAGATAAATATTTTTGAAACCCACTAAATTTATTTTTCAGGTACCTCATCAACTAGGATATACTAAATGTGGATATTATGTCCTTCGTTTTATGAGGGGGAATGTTTTATATGATTTCATGACCACACTATCAAGGTTAATATTAGTTTCATACAATCATAATATCTTAAAAAAAAAAAGGCTAAATTATGTTCTCGTTTATTAATATTTACTTCTAATTTTTTTTATAGTGGGAGACTAAAGGAAGCTTTATGACATACGAACTTAATGAAGCCCATAAAAAGTGGTCGAGTATGTATTATCATTCGCCACACCTTGAGATTGGAGATTGTTGGTTGGGTGTAAATATATGCATTTCATTTTTTATAATGTTTTTAACATGCCATGTTGAATGGATAATTTAAGTTTCTAGATTGGGGTATTGGTTTAATATTATTGGTATATATTTGTTTTATATCAATTGGCAGCTTATATGAATACATATATATTGAGTAAGATTATTTGAAAAAAGTTTATTTATATGGTAATGTTATCAATTATACATTCAAATGTGTGGTGAATTTATTGAAATACTATAATGTTTGTAATTTAAAATACATATATATAATTCATAGTATCACATATATGTATTTAATTCACACAAGTATGAATCTAAAATAATAAACCCATGTTTTTGTGAGAAAACATCTTGAATAATCTCTTAGAAAAAAATTGAATGGGGTTAGTAAAGGCGTTTATGACCAAAAATGCCTTGAATAATCCCCTTTAATTTTTATGAAGAGATTATTGAAAGCATTTTTAACTAGAAAATGCCTTGAATAATCCCTTACAAAATATTGAATGGGTTATTGAATGCGTTTCTAGCCAAAACACCTTGAATAATCTCCTTACTTTTTTATAAGTGGATTATTAAAGGCGTTTTTTATCAAAAATATCTTGAATAATCCCTTAGAAAAAAATTGAAGGCGTTTATAGCTAAAAACACCTTCAATAATCTCTTTTCATTTCTTTGGGATTGTTTAAGATATTTTTGTGATAAAATGCTTTGAATAATCCCTTAGAAAAAATTGAATGGGGTTAGTCAAGGCATTTATGGCAAAAAATGCCTTGAATAATCCTTTTAATTTTTATGAGGGAATTATTGAAGGCGTTTTTTGATAGAAAACGTTTTAAATAATCGCTTACAAAATATTGAATGAGGTTATTGAAGGCGTATTTAGTTAAAAATACCTTGAATAATTCGTGAATTATTTAAAGCATTTTTGACCAAAAACACCTTCAATAATCCATGATTTATTCATTTAGAGGGGATTATTCAATGCATTTTCTGTTAAAAATGCTTTCAATAATCCCAACCTTTTTTTTAGGGAATATTCTAGGCGTTTTTGCTTAGAAAACACCTTGAATATTTCCTTATAAAAATTGAAGGCATTTTTTTTAGTAAAACTCCTTGTGATCATTTTTAAAATTCATTCCTCTTTCTTGAACTTTGAAATCCTAAATTGCTAATATAGTGAATGATAAATATTATTTTATAAAAATTTTTTTACAAATAACATAAAAAAATATTTATATGAATATAAATACTACTATGTAGATTATTTATAATTTGACTTTTGATTTAGAATGATTTTAAAATTTTATGAAACCATATTAAAACTGAAATATTAATTGAAACCAAATTAATATAATATTTAAATTTAAAAACTTTGTAGTCTAATATTTAATTATAAATTTATTAATTAATATAATGCTTACAAATTTTATTTAAACTTATTATCATTTAAAATTTATTAAGTTACAACTTTTATTTATTAATAATTATAGTTTTGTTCAAATTATAGTTTTTGAAAATTTTTATTAGAGGAAAATATTATGAATTAATATTTTTTTTAAAAAAATTTAGGAATAAATATTTTTTTGAACTTATACTGACGGTTATTATAATCGTTAGCATATAATATATTTATATTGACGGATATTTATACACTGTGAAAAAAAGTTTACCTATATCGACGGATTTACAAGGTGTTGGTATAGGCACTGTTTATACTGACAGTAACAAAAATTCGTTAGTATAGATACTTTTTACTTACATAATTTAATTGTCAGTATAGATCAGTGTCAGTATATAGCATACTTATACTGGCGAATAATTATATATTGTTAGAAAAAGTTTATCTATACTGACAGTTGTAAAAAGTGTCGATAAATGTATGATATATTTTAACGGTATTAAAAAATATCAGTAAAAGTCTCTTTTATTGACGTAATTTAACCATCAATATAATCAAGCATCAATATATAAAATTTTTTTTGTAGTGTACCAAAGTTTTTGGTGGCATTGCCAACCATTCTCCTATAGTAGAGAGCCTTGAGAGTGTTGATAAATAGAATTGTAGTCTCTCTTTTGTAGACACCCATATTGTCTTGGAATATTTTATCACTTTAACTTGAGTTTAGTTTGCAATTGGGCTTTGATCATCAATTTTTTGGATCTATTAACGATCTATCACTAAATGCTCAAGGATGAGGCTCAATAATGAGAACTGTTGCATTGGCACAAATAATATTTAAAATGGTTCAATAAAAAGCTTGATAAAAGACTAATCCTTAAAGTCAATTGTTAATCGTTAAACAAAAAAAAAGGCTAAATAAAATAATAGTAATAATAATACTAATAAATAATAATAAATTAAAAAAATTAATTAGGCTTGCAAAAAAATAAAAAGTTAAAAATTAAAAATTAAAAAATATAATAATAATAATGATGATGAAGTACAAATCAAGTAAAGGCCTATGTGGCCTTGTTAAAATTTGTTAAAAATGGCCAAGGCCCACTTGTAAAAAGAGACAAAGAAAAGCCCCTGCATTGTGGCTTAACTTTGCATGCATGAAGCTTAAAGCCATGTCCCAAAAAAAAAAAAAAAAACTGAAGACGGCTGCCAAAAGAAACGGGCATGGGACGTGTGGATGCTGTAAAAAACTGCATGGTGTGCTTCGCAACGTGGGGGATGTTGCTGCCAAAAAGAGAAGAAAAAAAAAAAAAAAACTACATGAGGTGGCTGAAAACTGCAAGGAGAGAGGCATTCGTGTGAGGGGAAAACAAGCAGGAAATTTGGTGAAAAAGCTGGAAAGGGCGGGAAGAGGAAGGTGACGCCAAAAAGGAAAAAAAAAAAAAAGAAACTAGAGGCAGTGAGGCAGTAAGGTAGGAATGAAACAGAAAAAGGGGGGAGAAGAGAAGAGGGAAACTTTTGTGGGTTGAGAAGAAACGGTGGGAGGACAGAAGGCATGAACAAAAAGTAAGAAAGGGAAGCATTCATAGACGGTTTTGAGGGCCTAGAAACGGGAAGGTTGGAAAAAAAAATAGAAACTAGGAGCTGGGGGAGGAACGGGGAAGAGAAGAAAAAGGCTTTGGGGCATTCAGCAAGGAAAAAGGGAATAAAAAAAAGAAGAAAGGCAGAGCGTTCGGGCACAAGGGAGACAAAGAAGGAAAGGAAAGACGACGAGGAGGACCAGGGAGAAGGTGGCGGCAAAGGAGGAGACTTGAGAAAGGCTGAGTACGCGGCAGAAGAGGAAGGAACCAGAAAAACTGGGCGTAAAAAAAAAATAGTAGAAAAATGAAGAGAAAAACAGCAAAAAAATAAGAAGAGGAAGATGTGAAATGAAGAAGGAGGAGTTACGTTTGAAAGCTGGAACCAGAGAGCAAAAAAACCTGGCGAGGAAAACCAGTAGAAAGCAGAAGAGGAAGTACTAGTCGTACATACCAAGAAGAAAAAAAAAATAATAATAAGAAGTAACAGCGAGAAGAGAAGGAGACCAGAAACTAAAGCGCTTTGGAGCAAAAAAGGAAACAAAGAAAAACTAGCAAACCAACGAAAAAATACTGAAAGCAAAAAATGCAAGCGGCAGCACCACTGGGCGGTAAAAGGTGCAACCAGTAGCAAAAAACAAAAACCGGAGAAGAAGTTGGAAATAGAAGATAGCTTGAAAGGAAAACGCAAAAAAAAAAAGAAAAAGAAGCAGAACAGGAATGAAAGAAAAGTGGCCAAAACGAAAAGGAAAAGAAAAGGAAACTAGAGTTCGACTTTCTTCCATTTTCAGATTTATTTCTACTTTGTTATTTTCCTTTTCATGTAATATTTCCTATTACCCAGTTCTACTATAATCCACAGCAAATGGAGGTTTTAAAATTTTTTTTTTTAGGGTTTGTTAGTTTGATATACATTGGAAAAGCTTTAGGTGTTCGCTTTCTCAAAAGTTCAGTCTACAGTCCCTTGAAAAATTTGTTTTCTCCATTTGACAGGTTATATGATGCATTTGCTTGAGTTCCATTTGACAGGTTGTGAGAGGAGAGAGTTTGAATGTTATTCCTTTAGACAGGCTAGGAATGAAAGTTGAACAAACTTACTAGCTCTCCTAGGATTGATTGATCTCTCAATGTCATCCTTAGGTACGAAGAATTTAGATTAGGTTGGCATTAACATGAATTTAACCAGGTATTGTTTTTGGTCATTTGCGATATTCATCCTTTGTCTTCATGTTTTTCGAGTGCCAGGCTGTACGTTCATTTAGTTGATTATGCAATTTTCATATTTTAATTTATTGTTTATATAATTGATTTTTCGGGCAACTTAGGTTTATACCAAAAGGAATAAAAATAAAAACAAACAATAGTAATAATAATAAATAAAGGATATATGTTATAATAAAAATATTTTAAAATTTTTCTCTAAATATTGGATGGAATTAAAAATCATGTTTTAAATAATAATAATTCCTCCAAGATGTTGGAAAATTATTAAAAATTAAAATTAAAAATTAAAAATAAATAATAATAGTAATGATAAAATATTTATTGAAAAGGAAAATAAATAAAAATATAAAAATCCATTGTTTAGAGAAATAGATAAGAGTAAATAAATTAAGATAATGATAATTTTAAAAGAAAAGAAAATATATGAAAATATAAAACTCATTGTTTTTTAAGAAAAATTACAAAATACGAGCTTACTTCGAAAGTCAATCTAGATGTTAGAGATTTTTAGAGAAGTTTGTAAATTTATAAAACCTTAATTGAAACCCTAAAATTAAAACTGTAAGATCGAAACTATAAAGTTGAAACCCTAAATAAAACTTTAAGGCCTAAGTCTAAGTAAAACCCTACAACCATCATAAAATTTATATTGAAAGTTTTCGTGAAATGATCTGTTCATGAATGTCACTAGATAATGGAGAATTTAGAAAATTTTGTTTCATTAAGAAGTTTTTATATAATTCTGTAAACAATAATAATAATAAAATTAAATAAAGAATAAAGAATAAAAATAAAATGAGATTTTAAAGATAAATAGTTGTATCTATACTCTGCTTAGAGGTTAGGGAGTCAAGATGATCTATTTAGATTTGAAAACTCGATTTTTAAAATTCATATTTTATCATCATTTACATATATCTCATTTTTAGATTAATGTGTACATTCATAATACATATATATGTTTGTTCTAATTATCAATGCTTAATATTAATTTTATTAAATTTTTTTACTGCATAAAATGTTCTTAAAAAATTTAGTTTTAAAGAAATAAATTAAAATAGCCTTTTATGAAATATAATTGTTGGTACTTTACTTAGATATTGGAGAGTTACCAATAATTATAATTTATTAAAAATATTATTTTATTATTTTTAAAAGAAATATTGCGATAAATTTTAAATGAAAAGATTATCTTTGAATTCTGCTTTTATGTTGAAGAATTCAAAGGTATTTTTTTAATATAAAATTTTCATAATATTCATAAATAAAGATGTTATAAATAAGAAACATTTTTGTCCAAAATTATAAATAACGTATAATTAATTGGTACTAATTTTGTGGGCGTTGTGTGAGTGTTAATCCTTCATCACATATAATTGACTCCTAAGCCCGATTTTGTTTTCGTAGACCAAAACTATCTTTTTAGTAGAATCTAAACCCATTTTATTAAAAAGATAAAATTTTTAAGTGACCAATCATACCCTAAAAATGATTGGCAGCTACTCCTCATATTTTTCATGATTTTTAATTTTTACATTTATCGATTGAGTCTCTGGATTGGTATGTTATGACATTTTTCAATCGGTGGAGGTTGAACTTGGGTAACCATATTTTTTCACCTCTAGGCATATTCCTTAAAACTTTCATTGGCCTTCTATTCCATGCTTTGAAGAGACATACGGTCAGGTACCAAGTTTATAATATGTTTTACTTGTGAAATAAAGGTCATTGCTAATTCACTCCAGCCATATACGTGAAACCTATCCATTTGCACATACCATATTGCGATTAAACCAATAAGACTGTTTTGGAAAACATAGATGAGTAACTTTTCATCATGTTTGTTTGTAGCCATTTTGCAGTAATACATTATCACATGTGTAATGGGGCATTTGGTTCCATCGTATTTCTTAAATTAAGATAACTTGAACTTGGTGGGATCACCGCATCAAGAACCAAACATAGTCCAATAGCATTTATTGATCCAAAAAAATCTGTCCCTTCAGTGGTTTTAAGTCTCTTTTTTATAGGATCCATTTTTTTAGATTTAGAGTTTTCATTGGCTTTTATAAGGCCTATCTTTAGCTTCTCTTACTCTTTTGGATCATCTAAATTGGGAATTTGAATTGGATAAGATGTTTTAATATCAAGAACAGAAGCAATGTAAGTAAGAACAGTAGTTGAAGGTATGTCAATATGCACATATGGGTAGCCTCCAATAAATAGCATTTGGTGTTGGGCCCTTTGTGATATTTGTATTAAGTATAGGCCAAAATCAATAGTATATAATGGATTGATTTCATTTTGGACCACCACTTTTTCCACTAATTTCTTCCCCTTGTTCATATTTCTCAACAACTTAGTAATAATCTCCAATTGTCTTTTCAGTTCTTCTTATCTTTTTCCACCGTTTGGATACAAAGTGCTTGTTCTTCCTCTATGATCCTTGCTTGGTATCGAGTGCTATAATAACTCAGATTGTTTGAAGATTGAGCTATCCTTGAACTTTGATTCACTATAATTTTTTAAAATTAGGATGACTTTTTATCATGCAAATTTAGAAAGATATTTATTAAACCATCCCAATTATGTATGAATGCATGAATGTTTGAATGTAATAAGGAGGATTTACCACATAACAATTCTTAACAAAATATCTTTATTGAATTTGCCATAATGTGTATAGTTCTAGAACTAACCCATTAAATGCAAAACATGGAGTCACCACATATCTGTTTTCTCAGTGTGATTGGTCACCTAAGTGAATCTATCCCTTCTAAGATTATCCTAAGCTTGACTAGGGATCCTTAAAAAGAATAAGTTCTGGTTTTCTAAATAGAATTGGGTTCGGGAGTTTAGTTACACGTAGCAAAGGTTATATCACCCCTACAATGCCCATAAAATTGATACCAATTAATCTTAAATTATATTCTAGGCCTTAATTCAATGGTCACTTATTCCTAATTATTTATTTTTGTTAATTTAAATAATTTAATATTGAATATATTTTTAGATTTTCTCCAACACTTTGGTCAACCATTTAAAAATATTTCTCACATCAAGAGTATTTAAGTAACACGTTTGTTTCCTTGAAAAGGTTCTGTCATCGAATTTATTAACTATTTTATGAAAGAAAAATACATAGTTAAATACTTGGTCAAATTCATAAAATACAATAATGAAATATGCAAATCAATAAAATGCAATAAAATATAATAATCATAATTACAATCTAATCAATCATAAAATCAATACAATTTGTTCCCAATTTTAATTTTTCAAATTAGAAATAAATAAAATTTTTTATATTGAGATCAGTTTCTAAATCCTCAAACACTTTGATCGAATTTAGGAAAAGCTCTCTCACCTAGAAATTCCTAAAAAAATTACACAGCCATAACTTCTTCAAAATTTCATCATTAGTTGAACTTTTATTTATTCCAAAAATATACATTTAATTTTTTCTTACCAAATTAAACTTTCTTTATCTTTTTCAAATAATTAAAATCATATACAAAAATCAAATATATATGAAACAATAAACTAAAATAAATAAATAAATAAATAAATAAATGGAATCAAATAAATGAAAAAAAAAAAAACCTGAAGCAAAGAAGCCAAATCACGGGTGGGATATTACTAGGGTTAAAAAGTGGTGGGATTTGTGATGTGGGTCTATGTAATGGTACTTGCCAATTTCAGTTAATGCCTTTGTTCAAGCTTGGATCACTTTCTTTTCCTACCAGCAACGTCAATACAACCTTTCCCTGTGTTTCTTCTTAATTTCTTTTCTCAACGCAAAATTCTAAAAAGAAAGTCCTAATTAACTAAAGCCGAAAAAACTATAAGAAAACTCTTTAATTTTTTGCTCTTTCTCTCTTGATTTTTTTTAATTGATTCTTGATTGTTTCTAATTGATCTTAATATAGTCTTTTTATAGGCCTTTAGTCCAAATTACAATAGGAAAATGTTTTCTTCATTTGAGTTTCTTAATCAAATTTAACTTTGGATTTTTAATCCAAGTCCACCTTTTAAATCAACACATTCCCTTTTTCAATTAGAACACTAGACTTCAAATCGAATCAAACTCTTCCCTTTTTTTCTTTTTTTTAAAACATAAATTAATTAATTAACAAAACAAATAATCCTAAACTAAACAAAATACTAAAATCCTAAAATTAAATTAAAAAATACCCTGAACTAAATGAGATGTCTATAGAATTTATTTTTAACCAAACCAATATTACATTAATGAAAAGCCTAAAGTTTGTTATGAAAAAAATTCCTAATTTGTCGATAATAGCCTTGAACTTAATTGAGAAAATCTAGTAGTTCTTGGCCATGTGTTCTAACTAATGGCACCCTTGTCTTCCACTCTTCGACCTTTTCTATCATGTCTTTGGCTTTGTTAGTAACTAAGGTGATTTGGTCAAACAAGCACTTCTACTGGTCATGCTTTTTCATATATGCCTCTTTTGCTTGCTCACATTCTTCAATCACAACCCCTATTTATGTTTTAATTTCAACAACCCCATTCAATATTTGGATGTGTTTTTGTGCCTCAAGGAGTGCTTTCTTACTTTCTTGCACCTTTGCTTGCAACTATCCATTTTCTTTTAGAAGTAGGGCCAACTTACGAGTGGTTGATGACTGTGTTATGTTAAGGTAAAAAAAAGACTTTTTCATTCATCTTTTTCTTGTCTAAGTGCTTGAATCTTTTTGTCTATCCTTCCCTTTAGTTCCTTTTTAAGTCTTTTGTTTTCAAACTCCTATTCAACCTTTTCAACTTGAAGCTTTCTTTTAGCAGTTTCAATTACCAATAGGACATCAAGAGGTGGTAATTTGACTAGGCCATTTAGGGTTATTTCTTCAAGGAATATAATGTTTTTACCTCATCTAATATGCCATACAAAGTATTAAGAGGTGACATCATTTGAATGCCTCTTCCTATCCTCCCTTTGAGGTAGCTTCCATGTTTGCAATGCCTTGTGCTATTTTCATGCAGGCATCAGTTTCATCATATGAGAACTCAATTTTGCTAAGTCCAAAGGTGGTTAGGATAAACTATTCATACTCATATTGTCTTTACACCATGATTGGAGAATAACTTACTATACCTCAAAGGCCTTAAAAAGGAACTCAAAGCTTATCTTCACAACCATATAGCATTAGTCCATAAGAAATCCAAAGGGTTCTCTATATCACATCTTGACTAGTGAACTTGTGTAGAAATGAGATCCATGCTTTCTTAGATTTTTGTATAGGCCATTCATTTTCGTAAAATTCCTTAATGGGGGTGCTTTTAGTAAAATACAACTTGTGAAAGTTACCTTTACTATTTTCGATATGGCTTTTCATCTAAATGGTTAGCAATTGTGCACATCCAGTAAAACACCTATTTCCATTTTAGTGACAATGGTTCAGAGATCTAATAATTTCAACTAAAATCATGAGAACAAGGTTGATTTGGTAACAAAGCTGGTCAAAGAAATCCACCACTATAACATCAATATATCCCACTACCTTTAGAAATACGATAATCCCATAAAGAGCCAATGCCATCAAATTTGTTCCTTTTTTTGTACCCACATACTTGTTTATAAGATCACAAACAATGGACCATAGAATGCCAGCACCTTTACTTTTTTCTTTTACCTAATCATCAATAGTTAGGATATTTATTACCATCAATTGAGCAAGCTTTTTTCAATAATCAATCTTTTTAATTTTTCAATATGCCTTGTTAGGATTATAGAGGTCTAAACGGAGCAAAGTTGAGTATTTTTAATGGTTGGCACCATATTGACTTCATTGACTACAAAACATCGGTATAAAAGATCCCAAAACTGAACCATAGCCCTAATAAATTGATCATAAAGAGGGATTGAGAGAAGTAATGCAAGATCCCCAGACTTCTGTTGGAAGGCTTCCTTAGTACTAAAATCCCATTGGTTCCAAATCTTAACCAAGTCACTATGATCATTCTTTTTAAGATTGAGATGAATTCTGGCTAGGAAAATAAACATATAATTAGTTGGCAAGCAATTACTTCCCTTAAGCTAAGCTTCCTTAGACTTCATTTTTAGGCTAATAGGGGAATTTGATAGGCTTTCCATCTATGAAATTAAGATTCTTTTTGTTAAAATTATTTTATGGCAATCAACTCTTTATGATAAATCTAATGATGTAAATGCATAACATATAGTAAAAAGAAAGGGTTAGGAAACACAATATACACAAGAAACAAAATACAAGGTAATAGTAATAAATGTTTCATCATATGTCCTATTTAGGATTTTCTAATAAAAAGGTAAATAGAGCTCTAACTTAGGTTTGGATTCTTAGGGTTTATTTACATGCTAGGTTCAAGGGTTTGACAATCTAAAGGCTCCCAAATTATTCCTTACATCATTGTCCTTTATCTACTAGTAAGGCACCCCGATTCTCACCCACTATTATAAGCTTAAACGAAAAAAGGTTCAATTTGAGTGGGAGCTTTCGCTAGCTCATATGGAGTTTATCATTTCATTAGAATATAGGTACCTGCTCTTTCCTAATAAATGACAAAATTTGGGTCTTAAGCTTATGCATGAAAGCAAATACAACATGTATAAAGGAACATGCCAATCCAAATAATCAAATAAATTGATATACATGTAAAATCAAAATCTATAAAATAAGCAAATAAATTAGTAACTCATAAAAAATCATAGGCTAAACAAATGGGTTAATGCACATAAATAATCATAAAATAAAAACCATTAAAGGAAGACTTAAGGTAACACATAACTAACCAATGGTTTGACTCTCTAATATCCCCAACGGAGTTGCCAAACTATAATAACATTTAAGTCTGAGAACCTACCATTAGACACAAAAAATATAGAGTCACCATCAATCTTTTTACCTAGTATGATTGGCCACTTAAATGAATCTACCCTTTTTAAGGTTGTTCTAAGTATAAACTAAGGGTCTCTAAAAGGAATAGGTTCTGGTCTACATCAACAGAACTAAGTTTAAGAGTTGGCTACGTGTAAAGAAGGTTTTAGCACCCTTTATGCCCAAAATTGGTACCATATTAATTAAATGTTATCTTATTCAAGCCTTAATCAAAGATGATTTTCATTAATTTTGATATTTAAAATATTGAAAAAAAGTTTTGAGGCTTTTACCAAAACAGAAACTTTCCTTACCTCAAGAGTATTAAATATAAACTCGTTGTTCATTTGAATTGGCACCGTTGTCGAATTCATTAAATATCTTATTAAATTTCAAATATCAATTCTTTTTATTTATTTATGCAATATTGTTATACAAAAATTCTATCAAAATTATTATGCAAATATCATTCAATATTATTATAATTAAAACATTCAAAATAAATCATGCAAATATAATAATAAAATAGTGCAAATAATAAACCATGCAAAAAACATACCAAATATAAATCTACAAATAATAAATCATGCAAACATATATTATTTATGCAAAAACATTAAAAAAATCATACAAATATATTAAATATCTCACCAAAGTTTTTTTTTCTTTTTTTTTTCTCATCACTTTAATTTATTCACAATTAACTAAAAAACATAAGAAATTAAAATAAAAAATCATAAAAAAGGGAAAAATAGAGAAAAGCAAAATATAAAATATAAAAAAATAAAAGAAAAGAAAATTAAATAAAAATTGAAAAATTAAATAAAAAAAACTTACGATCGGATCAGGTTTGGAGTGGGTTAACGCATGGATCCCCTTGGGTCTACATGTAAATCTTGGTCCTTTAGAAATAGCGTCATTTCACAAAGCTATAAAAGTGAAAAAAAATTGATCTTTTCTCAAAACTACCTTATGCTTTCTCTTTCTAAGCAAAAAATTGTTGCTTTCTTTCTAAAAACACATCAGAAAATTCAAGAACACTAGCTAAAATCTCATATTTTGGCATCGAAAATGCAAACGATGCCAAAAAATTTAAAAAAAAGCCTAAATTGCCCAAAATTTCTCCTTTCACAAAATTCCTTAAGCCACTGTGAAACTTGTCGAACACTTCAAATTCCTGCTTTGAAAATTAGAAAAAAAAAACCCAAAACTTTAAAAAAATTCCATAAAACAAAAAATCCAACCCAGTTCTAGGAAAAAAAAACAAAAATCAAGAAATCAATACAAAAAAACCTGAAAACTCAACTAAAATCCCAAAAAATTCCTAGTAATTCAAAATAGTCCCAGAAAATCTAGAACAAGCTAATACCCAAAAATCAAACTAGATCTTCCAAACTAACACTTCCAAAAAATTTCCCAATCCTAGAAACACCAAAAAAACCCCAAAGATCAAAACTTAAAAATTGAACTTCTAAAACCTAAGGTTGAGACTCATAAAATTTTTATGTTATTGATTGTTGGAATTAGCTTGATTGATTCTTGTTTATTACTTCTTGTGTGTCTGATCATAAATTGGGGTTTTTTTCATATAGGGATTAAATCTCTTGCAATTTGAAAATTTTTCAAGTCCTACCGAATTTAGGATTTCACTTAAGATCTTATTCCCCCTGCAATATTTCCTTTTCCAATGACTTAGGGGCCAAGAATTTCTAAAAGTATTTAGTCACTAAATTCCTAAATCTAGACTAGATCCAAGAATTCATAGATTTCTTTTTACAAAATTCCCACATTTTTTTTTTCTTATTTTCCTTTTTTTTAACTCTTGACTTTGGCTTTAACTCAAAAGCAAAAATAACAAAAATAAAAATTAAACTAAAAAAGTAAATTAAAAATACAAATACAAATACAAATTTGAGCTTTAAATTTTTGGACCTAAAATTCAATTTCCCAATCGAGACCCAATTTACAATCAAAACCCATTTTAACACCAAAAAAAATTTTGGACAAAGTGGGGTGTCTATAATAACTTAATACTAAATCAATTTTAATTTAATAGTAATTAATTAAAAATATAGTAGTAAATTATAAATAACTTAGTAGTAAATCAATGATAATTTAATACTAAATCATTGAAAACTTAAAAGTAAATCAATGATAATTTAATAGTAAATTATAAATATTTTAATATAAATCAGTGATAAATTAGTAGTGAATTATAGATAATTTAATATAAATCACTAATAATTTTATAATAAATGATCGAAAACTAAATAGTAAATAAATGATAACATAGTAGTAAATATATAATAACATATTAGTAAATTATTAATAATTTAATAATAAATTATTAATTATTTAATAGCAGTAGTAATAAATCACTAATGACTTAGTTGTAAATCAATAATAGTTGAATAGTAAATTAGTTAATTATAGATAATTTTGAAGTATATCATCAATAAATTAGTAGTAAATAAGTTATAATTTTATTATAATTAGTAACTTATTAGTAAATCATAAACAATTTAATGGTAAATCATTCATAAATTAGTTGTAAATTAATGATAATTTAGTAGTAAATCAACAATAATTTAATTGTTAATTATTGATAACTTTTTTTATATTTGAAATTGTTAGGGATTAAACTTTGGTTACTAGAAGAAATGAAAGTAGAACTTTCATCTTTGGAAGTTAGGATAGATGTCTTACCATGAACCTATTCAATAAAAAAATTAATAAAAGTTCTAAATTTGAATGAAGTAATAATATTATTATATAAAAAGAAATTTATCTTTTATTAGAATGAAACCCTTGTTTTGCTATAGGAATCAATTGTTAGATATATGATGATATAAATTTTATCAATGATTATAAAAAATATATCATAAATTACCAAAATTATATAAAAGGTTACCAAAATTACATTAAGAGGTTATCAAAAGTTTATAAAAAATTACAAAAATTATATTAATGGTTAAAAAAATTATAATTAATATCGAAGGTTATCAAAATTGTACCGAAAGTTATCAAAATTTTATCAAAGGTTATGAAAACCTTTAATAGAGGTTACTAAAACATATCAAAGGTTAACAAAATAAAGTTATTAAAAAAAATCAAAATTTACTTATATCTACTAAAATTAAAATTAAAACTGTTAAAATTTATAATAATAATAATAATTACTATTATTATCATAGTATTTAAAAAATTATTTATTGAATTGAATTTTTAGAGATAGTGCATCACATACTATACCAAAAATTAATATTAATGAAAAGTATCTGTTGGAGGTGTTTAGTGCTCTTTTTTCTTATTAGAAACCTTTAGCAAACAACTAGGGGTAATTCTAACATTTGTGCTGACTTGACATGTCAGATCGGTCTGACACATCTAGTGCCACACAGCTCGACATTGTCTTTATTGTTCCCTAATGGTCCCCTATTGCTCATCTATAGATATGAAGGTCTAAGCACACTTAAGGCAAGTTCATCCTACCCCTAATCCTATTTATTACTCTCATTTCAACCTCACCTGTTTTGACTTACATGTCGGAGTGTAAATGTAGGGAATACTCCTTACCTTTGCCTCTAACTGCTTTTCACTTTTGCCTTTCTATGGGTACCTCTAAGATTGGAGTTCGGCACAAACATTTGGTGCCCTAGGTAGGTGCACAAAAATTTACCTCTAGCCGAGCATGAAACGATGCCACAAAGGAAAAAAACCTTAAAAGAAAGAGAGACGGCCATCCCAGCTAGAACAAAATCACATAATGGTCCACATTTAGAATGACCTAACCCTCTACAGATAGGCCTGACCATGGAACAATTCCAAGCCTTAACCGAGCAGATACTGGCCTTTAAATAGATGTTACAAACCATAACCCTACCATAAGCTTCAAAATTGCCTTACCTAATCACCCTGATTGAGGAGCTGTTGTAAGACAACCAAGCTATGAAAAGATGGAAACCTTATTGGCCTCTAAAGATAAGAAGCATAACATTCTAGTTCACCATACCCCAGCCACAACTTGACACACGCCACAACCAAAAAATCCAAACAAAAAAACTTTGAACCCTAGCCAAACAAAGACTTGGAAGCTCGGATGAAGGACATGAAGAAAGAGCTAAAAATAAAAGCAGTGGTATTCGAGGATGAGCTTAAGCTTGGAGACCTCGCCCTTCACTAAAGAAATCATAGAGCCATGCTTCTTAAAGTATTTAAAATGCCAACCTTAGAAACCTACGACGGTATTTTTGACCCTTTCGATCATTTGAAACTTGATAGGACTAACATTATGATGTAAGGTACAGACAAAGCTCTAATGTGCAAAGGCTTGGTTACCATTTTAAAGGGTATAGATCAATCATGGTATAACAGCATAGAACTGATGTCAATTATAACATTCAAAGAGTTCAACCACTCTTTCCTATCTCAATTTATGAGTAGTTGAAGAACAAAAAAGAAAACTTTGAGTTTGATATCGATCCACCAAGGTTATAGTGAATCGTTAAAAAATTATGTTACGCATTTTAATACAAAAGCTTTACAGGATAAAGACCTGAGCAAATGATCGCTGTAGTCATCCTGACAAGTGAACTCAATGTTAAAGAGTAGCACTTAAAGTTAACTTTGTTGCTAGAACCACCCAAAACTCTGGCTGATGTCTTATTGATAACTAAAAAAATATATAAATGCTAAAGCTACAAGGAGAAACAACCAAAGTGAGAAAGGCTTATCCATTTCCTCGATGATCGATGTGAAAGAGGTTCACCCCCCTTATCGACCGACAAAGATTTCTATGATCCTTCCCCAAGAGAGAGATGACATAGGGCTAGAAATCCTAGTGGAGAAAGAAACTACAATGCATTGAATTCCTATCGAGAGAGGTTTTAATGCAAATTGAAAAAAAAATACTAATCTCAGATGGTCAAAGCCACTAAGATAGAACATATGAAGGGATTTGACCAAAAGATGTTTTTTTCATAGAGACATAGGCCATAATACCAATGATTGCATTGACCTGAAAAATGAGATCAAAGCTCTGATAAGGAGAGGTCAATTAAGGAGGTTTATAGAACAACAAAGATAAAGTTAACCTAGAACGGACTATAGATAAAACTAAAAAGAGCCCACCCAAGGCAGAGAAGGAAAACCAAAAAATGAAAGAAAATAAGTTTGAAGAGATAAGCCAAAATAAGAAGAAGTTCGAATAGCCAACAATAGACCAATCACCAGAGTGATTAATATGATCACTAGAACTAGCTTAACCTCGGCCAAGAGAAAGTTCAACTTAAGCATGATCATAGCCGTTGGCACTTCGATCAAAAGAAAAAAACTAAAAAGACTAGTTGATCTCATTCAATCCAAAATATTTGAAAAGAATCTAGCACTTATATGATGATGCTATAGTGATCACAATCGTAGTGTACAACTATATAGTCAAGAGAATCTTGTTTGATAACGAGAGCTTGATTGACATCATGTACTACAGCATTGTGAAGAAAATAGGAATCGGTGAAGATTAGTTGTAGCCATCACCATAACACTAGTAAGATTTGGGAATGAAGAGGTACCAGTGAAAAGAACCATTAAGCTATCGATTTCATTGGGGACAGAATCGAAAACTATCACCTCAGTCATAGAATTTATGGTTGTCAATGTCCTATTAGCTTACATCATGATATTAAACCGACCTAGTCAATCTGTTATATGGCTTATGAGCTTAGCTTTCCATCTGAAAGTAAAAATTCCAACACCCAACGAGGTTGGAGAGGTAAAAAAAAATCAGTTTACGGCACAACAATGTTATATCATAATAATAAAAAGGAAAACTAAAAAATAAATTGGCAGTTCGGTTAAGACCAAAAACACTAAGGACGAGTAAATAGTGAAAATCGACAAGAAGTAAGAAACCATAAGCAAGAACATAGAACGTATGATCAACTTGACAGAAGTGCGCTCTTAAGCCACTTTAAGCTTTTCAGCTAAAAAAAAATATTTTGTTCTATTTTTTTAATGTTTTGAAATAACTTTAAAGATGACTAAGTTTTTAAGTTGACATGGACAATTACATGTCATTTGGACAGAGCTAATACATTGGCCAAAATACACTATGAAATGAAAAATACATACCAATTTCACTACATATATATTTAACAAGTTATCAATAACATACTAATCATCACATCCAGATCTGTTTTAGTAGGAAACGATCTTGATCTAACTAAACAAAAAGAGATAATTGATCAAAGATTGAACTTGGATGAAAATCAACTTGAGCAAGTCAAAGATCTTGTAGCAATTCCATTCTAGGATAGTGTCCTAAAAAACATATGTAGATCGAAACCAAACTTCAATATAAGGGTCAGCTAATTCAACTTCTAAGAGATTATATCGACCTGTTTGCTTGGGCACCATCCGATATGCCTAGAATTGATATCGAAGTGATGGTCCATAGGGTTCATACTAATCTCGAGGTAAAACTAATTTGGCAAAAAAAAAAGAACCTTTGTCCCAAAAAAATAAAAGGCCATCGAGGAAGAGGTTGATAGATTACTGTAAGCAGGCTTTATCAGAGAGGTCTACTACCTTGAATAGATAGCCAATGTGGTCATGGTCAAAAAATACAATAAAAAATAAATGATGTGTGTCAACTTTACCAACCTAAACAAAGCATGCCCAAAAGATAACTTTTTCTTTATTAGCATAAATCGATTGGTAGATAATAGTGTCGAGCATGGCCGCTTCAACTTTATGGGTGCCTATTCTAGTTACAAACAAATCAAAATGCTAAAGGACGATAAGGAAAAGACAACCTTTATTACTGAGAAAGGCTTTTACTATTACAAAGTGATGCCTTTCAAATTGAAAAATATAAGGGCAACTTACTAAAGGCTGGTAAACAAGGTGTTTAAAAATCAGATTGGTCATAACATGGAAGTATACGTGAATGACATGATAGTCAAAAGCAAGAGCTTAATCAAGCACTTGAAAGACCTAAAATAGACTTTCAACACCTTGAAAAAGTACACTATGAGACTTAATTTGAGCAAATGTGCCTTCAAGGTTACGTTGGGTAAGTTTTTTGGTTACATGATCAATAAAAGAAGGATAAAGATGACCCAAAAAAGGTTCAAGCAATCATAAATATAAAGCTACTAACCTCAATAAAAAATGTATAAAGGTTAATTAGATGAATAGCCACTTTAAGTCTATTCATATCCAGGTCAGTAAAATGATGTCTAGCATTCTTCAAAATTTTCAAAAACATTTATGACTTTAAATGGACCTTTTAATGTCAAAAAGCTTTTGAAGAGCTTAAAAAGTTCTTATCTTCTCTACCTATCATGTCTAAGCCAAGACCTGATGAAATCTTGTACTTATACAAGGTCACTATGGACCAAGCCATCGGCTTGATATTGGTTTGAAAAGAAGAAGGAAAACAAAGACTACAACGGTATAGAAAAATTAGCTTACATAATTATCACTTCGATTAAAAAACTCAAGCCATATTTCCAACCCATGTGATCCACATATTGACCATCCAACCATTGAGAGAAATCTTATAGAAGCTAAAAATATCAAGAAGGTTAATTAAATATGTAGTAGAGTTCAGTGAATTTAACTTAGACATCCTACCCAGGTTAGTCTTGAAATCTCAAGTGCTGGTAAACTTCATTGTAGAGCTCACCTAGGTACATATTGAAAAAAAAAACTTAAGAAAAAAGAGAAAACCTTGGATAAGGAAAATTGAAAGCTTTGTGTGGATCGATTAGCCACAAATCACAGTGAAAGAGTCTGCCTTATTCTAATTAGCTCGTAAGGACTGCAATATCCATATGCCTTGAAATTTAAGTTTAGGGCATCTAATAATAAGGTGAAATATGAGGCATTGATAGCTAGTTTAAGGTTGGCAATTAAGCTAAATGTTCAATAAATAACTGCGTATAGTGACTCATAACTAGTGGTTGACCAAATAAATAGGGAGTTCAAAGCTTGAGAAGAAGGAATTCAAAAATATCCAAATAAAGCATTGGCCTTAGTGGTTGGTTTCTAAAAGGCTGAGGTCTAGAAAATACTGAAGTCAAAAAATTTATTGGTAGACTCCTTATCTAAGATGGCTTTATAAAAAATAATACAAAGTCTGGGCTAAGTTTTGGTAGAAAAATTGGCATACAAAAGCACTGAGGATAAGCACGTAAGATATATCACAAAAAAAGAAACCTGGATAACATCGATCAAGGTATATCCGACCACAAGAACACTACCTAAAGATCGAATCTGAGCTAAAGCATTAATGAGGAAAACTCTTTGGTAATGATGATTAAAGAAAGTTATACAGAAGATCTTTTAGCTTCCCTTATCTAATATTCATTAATGAAGAAAAAGTAGACTACGTCCTATGAGAAATTCATGAAGGAATATGTGGAAATCACCTCAGACCACGGACATTAGCTTACAAAGTGCTTAGAAAAGGCTATTATTGGCCCACCATTAGAAGGGATATGACTAAGCTAGTCAAGAGATCAATAAAAGTAAAAAATTTGCTCATGTGCAGTATATCCCCTTAACCAAACTCACTCTTATCATCATTTGTGGCCATTTATACACTAAAGAATGGATATCTTCAGACCATTCACCCTGGCCACAAGTTAAAGAGATTTATCTTAATAGTAGTAGATTATTTCACAAAATGGCTTCAAGTTGAGGCCTTAGCCACTACCATAGAGACCCAAGTGGAAAACTTTATGTAAAAGAATATAGTGAGTAGATTTATCTTACCTCGATCCATAATAATAGACAATGGCAAACAATTTGAAAACTTAAGGTTCAAGAAATAGCATTCAAACCTTTACATCGACTTGAGATTCACATCAGTTGCCAACACTCAATCCAATGGACAAACTGAAGTAGTGAACAAGACAATATTAAAAACCTTAAATAAGAGACTGGATGTAGCAAAAGGGAAGTGGATCGATAAACTATCAAAAGTGTTATGGGTTCTAAAGATGACCATTAAGGTACCAATAGGTGAAAACCCATTTCATTTAGCATTTAGAACAGAGGTTGTGGTACCTGTTGAGATTAGTCTTTCGAGTTTAAGGGTCGAATTAGGGTCAGAAAAAGAAAATGAAAAAGCATTAAGTGTTGACCTAGACCTCTTCGAAGGTCAGAAAGATATAACATTGACATGGATAGCAGCTTACCAGCAAAAGGTATTTAGCTATTATAACAAAAAGGTCTGACGTAAACACATCGAGAAAGATAACTTGGTCCTTAAAAAAGTGAAAGGAGTAGATGACCAAGGTGGTAAATTAACCTTGACCTAGGAATGACCATATATAGTTAAAGAGATCATCCATGACATGACTTACTAACTATAGGATATGAATGGTAACATCATCCCAAGGACTTGGAATACAAATAACTTAAAGGTCTATTATCAATCGATCTAACAAAATTTAACTTGAAACTTGAATAGATTTTTCAGTTAATTTAATTCAAGTGACCAAGTAAATCAAGCTTTACGTAATCAACCTTGGCCAAATCAAACACCGAGCTTAGACTTGTGCAAATAAAGAAAAAATTATTGTGATTAATCGAGCTTAAACTTACAAATAAGGAAAAAAATTATAACTGAAGCTTAAGCTGAACAAAGAAAAAATTTATATCTTATTTTCTATTGTTAAAGTTGTTAACAAATGATTCGTCAGTTGATCATTCCTATCTAAAGTCATCACAAAAACTAACATCATACATCAGTAATTCTAAAACAAAATATTTTACAAAAGTTAAACAAGTTAAAAAGGAAAATGAATCATGCATCAACAATGTCAGTAGAAGCAGTAGCGGCACCCTCATCAATAAGAGCAATAACAACAACTTTAGCCTTCCTAGCTTTTCCCATGTCATGCTTGAAACCTAAAGCTATCTCGAGCTTGGTAACTATAGCCTCGTCATCATTTTCCTTTTTTTCTTTATACTCTTTTCGACCCAATTTAGAGGAGACCTCGATCTAATATTATTGATATCAATATTAGAAAGGTTGAGATTGAGGTTAAAAAATCTAAAATGTACCTTATCCTTGGCCAGTTGAAAGGCACTGAGCACATTTTTTTTAAAAAACTCCACTTTTAGCTAGAGGAATTCGCTGGTAGTCTTGAACTCCTTAATAGCTTTTTTTTTTTAGATATTTTTTTCTCTCTTTTTAGCCTCTAACTTAGACATCAACCTTATTATCTTAGTCTGAGTATCATTGAGCTTGAGCTCTATCTATTCCCTTAAAGAATTGGTTGAGGCTTTCCTAATCAGGACGACCTCTAACTTTGATATTAGCTCATAATTTTTTTTCTCTATTCAACCTTCTTTTTATGGGATGCACTAAGGCTAGACCTAACATTGTTTAGAACGTCTGAGCTCTTTTATGCTCCTCGATCATGATAGCTACATCTTTTTTTTCCTTCAAGAAGTGGGCCATAGTGAGGCAACCATAGTGGAGGGCCTAGTTGGTGTTGTTCAAGGGCTGAGGTGGGAGCTTCTGTTAGAATGCATAGGAAGAACTCAGATTTTAAGTAAAAAAAAAATTAAGCTGAAGTCAGATAGCACATACCAAGGGGGACCATGACCTTGTAGAACCTTTTTACCATATCAAAGATTTCAATGAGGTCATCGGTGGAAGCAAACTCCAACCTCATACAGATCTTCTTTGAGCTAGACATTAACATCCTAGCTTCAAGATTCTTTAAAGTGGTAGATAAGACCTCTACCTTTAATTTTTTGATAGGAAGAAGTGCTTGTGCTGAGGAATGATCTTGGCCAATCGTAGACTCCATCTTTCAGGTTACTGGAGAACGCTGAGCTAAGGGGTTAATAACTTTGTCCCTTCATAAAATAAGGCCCAAAGTTGATCTTTTTGTACCTTTTTTTGGGCCTAGGTGCATGCTGGTATACGGTAAAGTTGAAGTCTTCATTGGCAAACATCTTTGCAAGATCGAGCTAAAAGTTAAATAAAAACTAGGTTAAAATAAAATCCTACAAGGTTATCTCATACATATCCCAGTACTTCGTCCCATTTATTACTTTTGGAGAGGTCAGTTCGTGGGCATCAATAATGAGCTTTTCCTATGGGTATACTCTAGTATTTTGTCCTAATCTAATAGATCTAAGGTGAAAATAGGCATCGGTGCATCCACAAAGATGTCAGGCCTATTTATTATCTCCTATGCCTCAACGTCGACAACAGTGTCGACCTTTGACCCACCATCTTTATTTATCTTTTGTTTCTTAAGGTAAAAAAAGATTAGTTTTTGTTTTTTTATTGAGGATGGGTAATTGGCAAATAATTTTTTATTCAACTGAGTTGTTATGTAACACCACCTATTATCGCTAGGGTGTTTGTTAAGGGAAAAAATTTTTGAAATAAAGGGAGAGTGGAAAAAATGTTCAAATGTTGACAAAGAATATGAAATATACTATGTACCGTATAAATTTGAGAGTGAGATGAGTGATGGATAAATTGTAAGAATTAAAAATTAAAACAAACAAAGAATGAAATGGAGGCCTCAGACTGGCCACGAATGAATGCCAATATAAATAAAGCTGATATGGCTACAGTCTATCAGTGATCTGATCTAAGGAGTTTGACATTAATATACTATACCTTTCTTTGAGAAAAAAGAAATGTTGTCTCTAGAGTGCGGACGTGATGAACTAAACATATATTAGGACAGTTTTTAGGATTAGCCCTGCTCTTTAGTTCCTTCATCACATCCTTGGAGATCATACCAAAGTCACAAAGAGTATATACAAAAACCTCGACCAATTTATCCTGCTCTATAGGATCACCTCCTCATTATCACTTTCCCTAGCAGTGGTTTTCTCTTCCCCTTGTTCCTTGTCAAAACATTTTTCATCATCAAAATCTTCATTGCCAGAAGACTCTGACTCCTGAGTAGGAGCAAGATTCTGAGGTTGAACTATGGTCGAGAGCAACACAACTTCGAGGGAAGAAGGATGAAGTGGAGACCCTTCAAGTGAACAAATAATCTTAATAAGAATTGACCAAAGTGGAATAGAAGTGACGATGGGAGCATCAATTAGTGAAAGAGCAGAAGTAGAATAAAGTTGATGAGACTTAACCTAGAAGGGGGAACAACGAAAGATGAATGAAGGTCGACCATAGAAGATGGACTGACCTAAGAGATAGGGGAAAAAATGTGGATTTTATAGGTCAAAATCTATCTAAACACATAGTTCCTCTGTGCTTAAGACCTGTTCTCCTTTTATCCGAGCATTGTCCTTGTTTTGTTGCTTCCTTTCTTTACACATTGGATTGAACCAAAAGGTTATCCTCTAACAATCATAACCTTTGATGACTGGTAGAATTAGGTTGTCTTCATCCTACCTAAGCTGACCTCCTTAGGTTCTACCCTAAAACTCCTGGCCTACCCAAAACTTAAATTATAAGACATAGTTGAAAGTACAAACTAAAGAAAATAGAGAAAAAACAACTTTAAGGTAGGAAAGCTTTAAGATCAAAAAGTTTAGATCAGACTGAGAGCAAAAATAACAAAAAAGTGAAAAATGAAAGCCCCAACAACCATTTATATAGACACGCCACATATTACATGAATGGCATAGACCACGCCACATGTTAGAACGAAGATGGGAATATGTCTTTTCTTTTTCCCTCTTTAAAATTTCCTCCTTAAACTACCTTTCTCTTCATTTAATGTTGTCAGATCGACTAGACTGAACATCTCTTAGGGATAGATAGGACTCCTAGTTTGTCATTAAAGTTCAAAGTAAAGACTCAAATTCAAACTATTGAACATAAGTCCTACGTTGACCAGACGAACTCTAACACTAATCTCGAATCATCCCCAATAATTAACACTTTGGCAACCTTCAAGCTAGCTATGCACTTAACCTAAGACATACGCGTAAGATCAGACCCCCACAAGGTCGCACCATGGCTCAAGGCTAATTGTCCCCCAATGCCGACCCCTATGATGTTAGCTTTGAAGAATCAAATTTCATATAATCTCCTTTTACCTATCTGCCCTACGTGGAGTATGTCGAGCGTACACCCAGCAGTTTAATACTTAGATTGTTTGAGGAAGATAGAATGTTGAGGGCATTTAGCGGTAAAAGAGGTATAGTGATCTTTTTTTTTCTATTTGAAACCTTTAGTAGACAACTATGGGTAATTTCGATATTTGTACCAACCTGACATATCAGGTCGATTTGACACACCAATTGCCACATCAGCTTAGCATTTCGTTATTGTCCCTTAATGGTCTCATATCGCTTATCTATAAATATGAAGGTCCAGGCACCCTTAAAGCTAATTCATGCTACACCTAATCCTTTTTAATACTCTACTTTTGACCTCACCTGTTTTGACTTGCGCATTAGAGTGCAAATGCAGAGAATAATACTTCCCATTTTTGTCTCTAACCATCTTTCTCTTCTATCTTTCCAGGAGTACCCTTGACAGCTTCTCTCGACACAAACAGTATCAATATTTATATTTACATTGAATATTTATATATAAAAATAAAAAAAAAAATTTATTGTTACGGGCTATGTCCATGTTCTCATTTTTTAAAATTGTCATGTCGTCCATATCGTATCATACAGTTATTGTGTGTACATAGTCATTAGCATGAAAAGTGGCTACATGTCACGGACACGCTCTGGTTTTCTTCACTATGATGTTGTAACACTAATGCCGACATCATTCCCCCGTAGAAATCTGGTGCAGCTATCGCATCTCCAATAACCCCAAGCTCCGGATACTGTGTCCAACTGATCAATCCTTCTTCGAACTGAGCAATTCCATGCCGCTTTCCCACAACTACAAGATCATAGGTATTTGCTAAAAATCGAAGTGCCTGCATAACTTCCTCACTGTTATGTGCCACCAACTCATGACAAACAACACAAGCATTGCTATCGTTCATAGCCTTGAAGTCTCTGAGCAAGGACTCATCTAGCTCCCTCTCAATTTCAAATTCCAATGTTCTATTTCCTCTCAAGTGAATCCTCAATAACGTGATTGCAACAGATGGATGCCTTGACATGCGAGCTGCAAAAACTAATGCCTCGCGATCGTCAGCTCCACCAAGAAAGATCACTGCCACGTTATAAGAGAAGCTAGTTAAACTGAAATGGGTGCGCAACCCTCTATCCACCAGAATCCCAACCGTGCACTTTGCAAATGCTTGGATGTTATTGTTGAAAATCCGCAAGGTGCCATCGGTGCTATGGACATCTTGGCTTTTGAAAAAGGGAACTATAATTAGAGGTGTACGTATCATTTCAGCAAGCCTGCATATTGGTTGATGCATGTACTTAAAGGGGGAAATCATTCTGAAGGGCTGAACTTGAACTGGACCCCGTGAGTGTTCCGCGTAGTTTAGAAATGCTCGCATGATGTTATCTGAGCCATTGGGCTTGCTAAACATTCTTTTGTGATTCTTGTAAGGGGCTAAAGTTGGAACAGTTTGGCTAGCCAGTGCAACAAGATGGATAACATAGGCACAGATTGGGCTTACTTCCTTGGGGTTCAATGCTTCAAGGAGGCTAATGATGCTTGGGACGTTGTCTTCCTCTTGAACGCAGGTAATGACCCGTAATTCTCCAATGCTTGAAGTCATTTCAAGCGACCTAGCGCGTTGTGTGACAGAGTCAGGCAACTCAAAACCCTTTACCTCAGGCTTGTAGTAGATTTCTATTGTGGGTGTTATAATCGCATTCAAGATAATAATGCTCATCACCAAAGTTGCAAAATTCTGGTCATCTAAAAGCTGCACAATACTAGCCAGAATTTAATTATTACCATATAATAATTCACAAATATAGCTAAACATGTAGATAAAAAGGGTACAGCCCAAAATCTGACCTTTTGATGTTTCCATCGAATGCCTTGAAGTAGTTCAACTATACCTTGTAAACTCAAAATAAGGCTTAGCAAGATCGCAGTGCTTTTCCTCATGTTGAAAGGCAATGAAACCAAGATACTTCCTACTATCCTCCCTAAGTACCCTACGGCGATGACTGCTCCAAAGGCTATCAACTCCTTCCAATCCTGTATTGCTGACAAATTGGTAAAATAACCGATGCGAACAAAGAACAAAGGCAGAAAAAACTCTGAGATGAAAAGTTCACATTTTTCTGTTATTGTTGCACCCAGAGGTGGTCCATCTGGTATGACAAAGCCCATAATCATAGCTGCAGGACTGAAGGATGCACCTACAGCATCAGTGGCCACTCCCAATAACAATGTCCAAAGTAAAATTGCTATAACATAACATTCATGCACTGGTTTCCCCTTTGGTGTTCTCTTAATAATCCAATGTAACACTGGTCGTATAACAAAGATTACGAATGCTGCCAATCCACACAGAGAAAGGATGGCATAAAGCATATCCTTTTTATCTTTCTGCCCTAAAGCAACTCCAACCATTACAAGAAAGCCTGAAACAATTTCGTTGAGCATCGTGATTGATATGGAAAGTTGTCCCAACTCAGAACTTAAAAGATTAAGTTCATCCAGGGCATGAGCAATAACAATGAAATAACTTAGCGACGAAACTATACTGAATTGAATGGGGAAGGCTTTGCCGCCCCTAATTCCAGGGAGGAAATGGTCTAGCGATAATGTGCACGCTACAGTGAATAGAAAAGGAATGATCATGCAAGACAGGCCAATTCTCCAAGTCTCCTTTGCTGTTCTGGAGAGCATAGCTGCATCCATTTTGATACATATAAGGAAGATGAATAAGGTAGTAGCCATGTTTGACATAGTGGCAGTCACTACCATCTCTTTTGGTGCAAACATTTTCTCCATGTATAATTTGCTGCGCCCAAGGACGGAAGGTCCTAGGATAAGTCCAGCCTGGAAAACAAATCCCTGTATTATGCTAGATTTTCATTCAATTTATCTTTTTCTCTAAAGCTATAGGCAGAAGTATCGATATCAAAATGCATATCAAATTCCATAACCAGTTCTTCGATTCATTTTCAAGCTTAAACATTCCAAGTACTAGTAGTTGTTTTCCAATAATTCTCACGAGTCAGCAACTAGTTAGACTGGTAGTCTGAAATGGCAGAAGAGTTCCGCCACCAAATCTACCTAGCCAGAGGGAAAATATTCCCCAAAAAACTATTAAGATTATATTTGAAATGAACAAAATTGATAACGATAACTTTCAAGTTTCATACTTGTATTAAGGACAAAGCAGAGAAACATTAATCTGAAACAAACTAGTAAAAGCCCTGTTCAGAGGAATAGAGGATATGCTTGACATCTTATGAAATTGCTTGTTTTAAGTATAGATATTTAAAACTACATATTATTATTCAAGAACACCGAAACTTGATGGAAGAAATTAAAAAAAAAAAACCCTCATAAATACTGATAAGACTAATAACATAACAGAACTATAACTTACCAAGATATTGCAGACAAGTTTAGATTGTTTTAATGGCCTGAGAGTAACGTGGATCGCCCGAGAGATCAGGACAGACAAGATGACTTGAAGCATAAAGACAGGAACGATGTAGTCCAAAGGGTTACCGCTCAAAAACATGCCATTGAAGTGCATGTTCTTATTCAATAAAACGCAAACCTGCGGGTGAATGAGTGTGTTATTTACCGTAGTGGAACCCATATTTCTGCCTTAAACCAAAAACTTTCAGGTCAGGCAATATGAGACTCTCCAGTATCACTCTATTAATTTACATATTCCTATGAATCATGTTTGAATATAAGCAAATACAAGAACATACAATTAATTAGAAGAAACAAAAAATCTTAGTTGCAAAAGCAATATTTGACAAATTGATAAGGACAGAACAGGATATCGATTGGTCGGGTGGTTTTGGTTGGAAAGAATTGTCTAAATGTTATATTGAATTGGTTTTGCAGTTTCATTTATGCTACCTGGAATGCAGGGAAGACAAATTCTTCTTGTTAGGATCCCATTTCTTTTCTGTTGGTAACAAAATAATAACAAAAAAACTAGAAGTAACCGTCAAACTAAACCTAATTATACTGAGTTGTTTATATTCTATTTTGTTGGTTCAAGTAAGAACAACGAAAGACACGATAGAATTTGGTTATAGATAATTTATTACCAACTGGAAAATTAATTTTTATTGTTTTGTCATAACCTAAGAATTTGTCACTTGTCAAAAACCAATGCAAAAAAGATGTGAAATACATGACTTGTCCTCTCTCTCTCTCTCTCTCTCTCTCTCTCTCTCTCTTTATATATATATATATATATATATATCTAAAGTGTGAAAAATGCACTTTTATCTTTATTTCAATAATTATTTAAATTCTTAATATTTTGTTACAATCACTCAAGCTATTAATATTATATTTCGACTCAATTGAATTTTTAAATGGATGAAATTTAACCACAAGATAAAATTTAATCGATTAATCTCCGAATTATAGTCAATTAAATATTTAGAGAGATCTTAATGAGAGAGACATAGAAAATAGAAAAGAAAAAAAGAAAAAAATTATTTTATTTAATTTTTACATATATTAATAGTGTCATGGGGCAAACTTTCATTTATTTTATTGATATCACATGAAATTTTATCTGGGTTAGACAAAAAAATTAACAATGTTAAAGTTTATATCCATATAAAAGTTTAATTTAATGCAAATAAATATCAAAAGAATTGATTGATTATAATAAAAAAATGACTTAAATGATTTTTTTAATTGTAATTTATAGGTTTTTTTATACATTTTAAACCCTCTTCTTTTTGCTTGAAAGAGTTGTCCAAATTTGATGTGATTAACTTGAAACTTTTTAGAAGGGGGATTGTAGGACCTAATATTTTATTAAATAATATATTACAGGACATAAAGATAAATAAATAATTAAATAATATATTTTTATATATTAATGAGTATATATTTGATGCACTGTTAATGTATAGATCTATGTATTGTTAGTAAATTAGATGATGTTACCTAATTAATAATGTGAGTTAGATGATACCACCTCATTAATGAATAAATTTTTTAAAATGTGTTAACTTTTTATACATTTATTTTTTAGAGCTTATATTTTATACACTGTCAGTGTATAGATTCTATACACTGTTAGTGAATCAAATGATGACATTTCATTAATAAACAAATATGAACCTTTAAAATAAATATACACAAATTAAAAGTTTTAAAAAAATTTACTCATTAATGAGGTATTATCATCTAATTCACTTAATTAATGAGTTGTCATCATCTGATTTACTAACAGTATATAAAATTTATACACTGACAGTATATTAAATATAAACTCTTTTATTTTAAAGGTTGATATTTACTTATTAATGAAGTAGCATCATCTGATTCACTAACAGTATAGAGTCTATACACTGATAGTTCATCAAATATGAACTCTATATTAAAACCCAATATTTACATATATCTAATCTCACTTAAATATCAATTAAATTAATCAAGTCATTTGTTAGGCTTTATTTTGTTGATTATTTATTTTGTCATAAAAATAATTATTATAAAGTTTATTTTATTTTTATTTGAAAAAAATAAAATATAGACATGCTTCAATAGTTTACTTTTAGGCTAAAAGATATGAAAAAAAAAAAAAAAACCATTGAACTATAATTAAAAGGTCATTCAAGCCCTTAATTTTTATTATAATCAATCAACCCTTTTAACATTTATTTGCATCCAATTAGACTCCTATTTGGATGAAAAAGTTAACATCATTAATTTTTTGTCAACTAAGATAAATTTCATGTAATATCAATAAATAGATGAAAGTTTGCCAAGTGGTACAATTAAAATATATGAAAAAGAAATAAAATAAACTTTTTTTTCTTGCTCTCTCTCTTTTATTCTCTATTTTCTCTGTCTCTCTCTCATTAAAGATTCAATTGATTTTAGTTTGGGAATAGATTTATTTAGTTTTGTCACATGACTAGATTTCGTCTGTTTAATGGTTCAATTGAGTCAAGATAGAAAACTAAGAACTTAAGTAATTGTAATAAAATGTTAAAGGCTTAAATGATTATTAAATTACAATTCAAAGATATTTTTGACCCTTTAACCTTTTTTTATTTATGACTAGATTTAAGAAGCCTAATATGACCTAAACAAATTTAAAATTTATTAATATCCTATAAGTTTAGACTCGACCCATAAACAAGTCTATTTATGTCCTCCTTCTCACTAAGGAACTTACCTTGAATGGTAGAAAATTGAGTGGTGACCATTAAAGGTCAACACTTAAGGCCCTTAAAATAAAATTAAGTTTGCGAGCATCCAAGAAATTACCAACCATCCATAAACATAATGAATGCAAGTGTGTGACTAATTTGAAAAGGCTTAAGGGTTAATCTGGTGATCTTCCTCTTTAGTTTGTATTCATCTATTCTAGGATAGTTTTTTCTTTAGCTTGCTTGTAATATATTCTAGCAGTGGACCATTATCATTGTGCTTTTTACAGCTAACTTCACCTTTTAAAATAACATAATCTTCCTAGTTGTTCAAAATTTCCCCCATTTTCTCATATATATTTTAAAGTGATTCCATTTAGGAGACATTTGGTTCAGAGAAAAATAATTTTCTCTCTTAAGATCTTATTTTTTGTAATTTGATTATTTAATTTAGTTGACGAGAATATGATTATTAGGGTTTTTTAAGATTTCCAATAGTATCAAGTAGTAAGAAAGTAGGGGAATAAAAAACACTCTTCTTTTTGAGATTTTTTAAGATTTCAGAGGGAAAGTGTTTTCTTCATTTGTCTTCACTTAATTCCATTTGCAAATTATAAAAATAAAGTTATTTATCTTAGAAACATAATAATTTTTTTATAAAATATTATGAAAATAAAATTTTTCTCAATATATTTTAAACAAAGATCTTGTTTTTAACATAGTGTTATTGAAGTTTTCACAAAAGTTATGATTAAAAACATGATTTTTATTGAAAAAATGAAAAATTTATTTTTCATAATTCAACAAAAATGTTATTTAAAAAGATAGCCTTTGTTAAAAATATGAAAACAATTTTTTTTTTCAGAATTTAACAAAAACGACATTTTTAAGATAAAAAAATGCTATCCTTTTTGAAAAGACAACATATCTAAAATAAAAACGCTATTTTTGTAGTAAATATGAAAAATATATAATTTTCAGAATTCAACAAAAATAATGTTTCTAATATTAAAAGACACAATCTTTACTGAAAATATAATATTTCTAAAATAAAAAATAGTATTTCTTAAAAACATAAAAAATATATTTTTCAAAATTCAATAAAGATAACATTTCTAAGATAAAAAATGTTATCTTTGTTGAAAACATGAAAACTATAGTTTTCAAAATTCAATAAAAGCAACATTTCTAAGCTAAAACATAGTTTTTGTTGAAAAGAAAATATTTCTGAGTTAAAAATACAATCTTTGTTGAAAACATAAAAAATATATTTTTTAGAATTGATAAAGATGGTGTTTCTTAGATAAAAACATAATTTTTATTGAAAATACGATTTTTCTAAAATAAAATGCAACCTTTTTTTGAAAATATGAAAAAATAAAAATAAAAGGTAAAATATCTTCATTTAATATTATTATATATAAAATTTAAAATATATTTATTTAATAAAATGTAAAATAAAGATCGATCTATTTGTTTTCTCTGTATAGTGACAATAATGTTAATATAGTAATTAGAATTATAAGATTATATTTGTTGAAAATATAAAAAATTAATTTTCAAATTATTTAGTTTTAACAAATATAACGTGTTATTCACGTGTTACATTTTATTCACATATTAATATTATAAATGTCACGTATTATTTATCTGTTATCAAGAATAATATAATAAAAAATTTTATTAGATAATCTTACATTTTTGTGAACTAAATACAAAAATTTTACATTTTCTAAATCAACAAAATTCAAAAATTACATATTCCCCTTTAATATCACTTTCTTTCTAAATCATTTTCTCTCTCAAAATTTATAAATCCTTAAACTAAATGCTACCTTAAAGATTTGTATATGATACATGTTTATCGGCCCTTATCTAAAACTGCCTTCACATGTTTGCCGCATGACATCTAAAAGCAATATTCTTGAGTAAGAGTAGTATTAGGACGAGTGATTTCTTGAATAAAAAAACTTTTAATAGAGAGTTGACCTGGATCATTTAAGCACTAACGCATTAGATCTTAGCAGAACCGTTGAAAACTGAGCTCGTATCCTTTGATGACAATTTTGTGCTTAATTATGGGTGAATAAGAATTTGGGCTCAAATAAAACTTTCCTTTGAGAATGCACCCATGAAAGCACAGACGAATTCTACAAGCAAAATTTGGTGTCGACAGTGGGAAAAAACTGTTCATCAAAGCAGAATACTCACTCCTTTGTGTCAAAACAAAAACTTTTTATAATCATATTTATTTTATATTAAATATGTATAAAATATAAAATTTATTATATCATAATTCATATTAATACATTAAATACAAAAAATATTTTTTATTTTTTATCAAATTTATATAATTTTTTATTAAAATTTTAAATTATATTCCTTTTATATTTCTCTTATTGTTTAAGCATTATGTAATTGTGTTGTATTTAAAATTATTAAATTTAATTTTTGACTACACAAGTCACGAAAAAGGTTATCCTTCAGCACTAATTAATTAGAGAGAAAGAGATTAAGATTTGTTAAAATGTCAAAAAACATGGGTGGGAATGTCGACCTGAAACCAGCAATGTTACAAACCCTTTTTGTTTAATCATGTAAACCATGACCTCAACAATGAACAATTACTCATAAAATAATAATAGTTAAGAAACATTCCAACCTGAAAATTAAAAACTTTTACCTCTCTTTCCTACCTCGATTAGACACTACCAGATTCGTTTCCTTGACCAGGCATTTTGACATATCCAACTTTATTGTATAGACCTTGCCAGTCATTTTGGCTACTAGTGTTTGATAATTAGCTTATCTAGTCGTAGTAATATTTTTTAGCTGATTCGATTATTTGTCTTCTTGAGTTAGGTTTAGGTATGCTCTTTTCTCTTTTTGTTTTTTCTCTTTTGGGTGAGATATAATATCTCCTTTTTTTTTAAAAAAAATGATATAGTGTCTCTTTTAAAATCCTTTCATAAACCTTCGTTTATGATGAAGATAATAATCAATTGTTTCAAGCTTTTGATCAAAATAGTGTTTTTTTTAATAAACATTAGAAATTGTCAATCTGAGCTTGGTCATGTTACTCAAAATAATGTTATACGAACAGATGTAGTAAAAACATAATGTTATACGAATAGATGTAGTAAAAACTTGATATGTAGAAACCGAAATTCTTCTAGGAATCGATTATGTTGAACCAAACGAAGCCTTTGATAGAGAATCGAAATTGGCTTACAGGTGTATTATAAATATTACTTTCTTTAAGACTTATTTCATCCTTATTAGTTACGGTATGTAAAAGGGATAATTGAAATATCTTTAAGATACAATAAAACTTTATTTGTAAACATTTTGCACTTGTGTATACAAACCACTAAATACCTTTGATGTGAGATGTAAAATAACTTGCTTTGAGCAAGGCTTTCTACAACAAACTTTGACAAAGTAACTAGCCTTGTTTTGAAAAAGAATGGGAGAAAGAAGATAGACACTTTTTGAGTTTTTGGAATGTATAGTGTGTTCTAGACAGCTCTATTTATAGAGGTTGAATTCAAAGGTTGTGACCCTTTAATTGAATTGTTTCAATCAACAAACACTTCCTTTGATCAAAATGCACCTGTCTGAATAATTACAGAGGTAATTGTAATTATTAATGTGAATAACCATTGTATGAAAGATTATACTTTTATCCATAAGAAATCTTTCAATTTTTATGAAAACTCATGGCTTTCATTCTAGAGCATTTGGGAGGGCATCCAAATGTCCCTTTGTATTTTTTCTTTCAAAATGTAAACAAAAAGTTAGCTTTTAAATGCCTATGTTAGAGCATTCAAATTCCCAAGTTAGAATGTTCAAACAGAAAGCTAGCATGTAAATGCCTTTTAAAGGCATTCGAATGCCCTAACTAAAATTTAAAATCTAGCTCCGTCTAGCTTCCAAATCTTTTCCATTTTTGTTTTAATTTAAGTTTCTTATTTCATTAATTAAGTAACATATTTAATAATCAAACATTCATATTTTGAAAATTATTTCTAACAAGTCTTAAAATCAAAGTGTTAACAAATTAATGGTAACAAGTCTTATGTTTAAACCTTAGCACCTATAATTCTTTTTTTATATCCCTAATTTGTGATCTCTTTTATTGGCAAAAAAAAAATTTGTGGCCTTCGTTATAAACAAAAGTAATAGTGTAGAAACTCCATTTTGTCCAAAAAAACTTTTTTGGAATTGAAATTAGCTTTGACCATGAATTGGACTTTAATACAAAACTTTTGGGCCTAAAAGATCGAAAGCCCAAAAAGGTGTTGATTTTTATTTTAATTTTAACTCTGATTTTATATTTTCATTTGGATGTTGATCTTTAAATTTTAATTTTAATATTTTTGGTTTAATCTTGTTTTGGTTATAAGTCAAAGTTAAAAAAAAAAGTAAAAAAAAAATAAGAAAACAAAGAAAAGAAAAAACATGGGGAAACTTTGTAGATTTGGTCTTAGATTTGATTTTAGATTTTGGAACATAAAAATTAATTGGCTAAGGAAAATCTTGAGCCCCAATCTATGGAAAAGGAAAGATTATAGAAAAATCAAATTATGGAGATTTTTTTTTTAAATTTGGTGGAATTAAAATTTGTCCAAATTGAAGTGGGATTTATCCTTATGAAAGGACTTCCAATATTTTGATAAAATTTTTGTATGTAATGTTGTATAAATAAATAAAGGGAATGGAATTGATTTATTTGCATGATAAAAACTATCTTTGATAATGCTTAGATAAGATAACATATAGATAATTTGGTATCAATTTTAGGCATAATAGGGTGCTAATACCTTCCCTGAATATAATCGACTCCCGAACTTTAGTTTTATTGATGTAGACCAAAACTTATTCTTTTTAGGGATACTAAGTTTACACTTAGATAACCTTAAAAAAGATAGATTCATATAGGTGGCTAATCATACTTAGATAAAAAGATTAGCGATGACTCCATATTTTTTTGTGTCATATGGGTAGGTTCTTGGACCTAAACATTATGACAGTTTGGTGACTCTTATAGGGACTTAGAGAGTCAAGCCATTAGTTAGTTAGATGTTATCTTAAGCCTTGCTTTGATGGTTTTTATTTTGTGATTATTTGTGATTATGTGCACTAACCTTTTCGTTTATTTTGTAATTTATGATTTTTTTACTAATTTATCCATTTATTTTGCAGCTTTTGATTTAATTATTTGGGTTGGCATGTTTTTTTGCACACACCACATTTGCATTCATACATAAGCTCTAGACCCGAATTTTGTCTATTTAGGGAAATGTAAAGTATCTATGCTCTGTAGGGTGTTAACCTCTGATATAGCTAGCGAAATATCCCTAATCAAATTGAACCTTTTTTTCTAGTAGCTTGTTATAGGTGAAGATTGGAGTGCCTTAGTAGTTTATAATAGACGATAATGTAAGAAATAATTTAGGAACCTTTAAACTGTCAAGCCTTTGAACCCAACATATAAATAAAGCCTAAGGATCTGAACCTAAGTTAACGTCATGCCTTCCCTTGTGTTAGAAAATCCTAAATAAAACTCAAAATGAGACAGTTATTACTATTCTACTTGTAAATTTATATTGTTCCTTGTATATATTATGTTATATTGTTCTTTGTATATATTATGTTTACTAACCCTTTTCTTTACTTTATGTGTATGCATGTATCATTAGATTTATCATAAAAAGTGATTGCCACAGAACAATTTTAACAAAAAAAATCTTAATTATATCTATTGTGAGCCTAGCAAAATTCTCTATTGGTTTGAAAAGGAAGCCCAAAAAGTTGAAGCTTGTAAACAAAATACTTAAAAAGAAAGTTCAAGCTCTCAAACAAGAAAATGATGAATGGAAGAATTTGTTCACTAATATTCACACCACATAGCCATCCACCACTTATGAGTTGGCCCAACTTCTAAAAAAAAAAAGATAATTGCAAGTAAAGGTGTAAGAAAGTGATAAGGCACTGTGTAAGGCATAAAAGTACATTCAAATGCTAAATAGGGTTGTCATTAAATTGAAACACAAATAGAGGCTGTGAATGAAGAATGTGAGCAAGCAAATGAGGCATATGTAAGAAAGCATGACTAGTTGGAGTACCTGCTTGACCAAATCACTATAGCTACTCACAAACCCAAGGATATGGTAAAAAAGGTTGAAGAATGAAAGACAAGGGTTCCACCAATGGGAGCAAATGACCAAGAACTGCTAGATTTCCCTAATAAAGTGCAAAGTCAATATCAATAACTTAAGGATTGCTTTCCACAATGAACCTTAGACATTTTCATGGATGTGATATTGGATTTAGCTAGAAATAACTTTAATTTAGTAAAGATTTTTCTTGTTAACAATTGTTATATGGTAAATCCTTCTTATTGCATTCATGCATTCATTTGCATACATAATTGGATGGTTTAATAAACATCTCTCTAAAAATGCACCCTGATTGTGGTAAATCAAGGTTCAAGGATAACTTTATCTTTAAACAATCTCAGGCACTACAATACTCTTTACTTGCAAAAGGTTGAAAATCCACAAGAAAAATTGAAAGGACAACTCGAAACTATTACCAAGTTACTAAAGAATATGAATAAAAGGAAGAAAGTAATGGAAAAAATAGTAGTCCAAAATGAAATGACTTATTGTATCCTTTTGGCTTTAGCCCATACATTACACAATCATCTCAAGGAACCTAATCCCAAATGCCATTTATAGCAAGTTATCTTTATATGTATGCTAACATGCCAACAACTATTGTTCTGCTCCTATTACTCTTGTTCTTGACATTAAGACATTTGATCCTACATAAGTTCCAAATCTTGATGAATCAAAAAAGAAAAAAAAATTGAAAATAAGCCTTACAGAAACTAAAGAAAGCTTTGGATCTCAAAAGATGGATATCATTGAAGAAAGGCTTAGAGCCATTGAAGGAATAAATTTTTAGGGGTCAATAGATGCTATTGGATTATGCCTAGTTCTTGATGTCATGATTTCATCAAAGTTCAAGGTGCCTAAATTTGAAAAATATGATGAAACCAAATGCCCTATCACACATGTAACAATGTATTGTCGTAAAATGGTTACATACACACATAATAAAAAACTACTAAATGTTTTTCAAGATAGTTTCACTAATTTATCTACTAGATGGTATCTACAACTGGATAGGACTCACATCCGTGGTTGAAAAAAAATTAGCAAGACCTTTCATTGCCCAATACAAGCACATCATAAACATGGCACCAAACTGTTCATCCTTACGAAGTTTGAAAAAAAAAAAGATACTGAAAGCTTCAAAGAATATACTAAAAAATTGAGGGATGTTGTTCTCCAAGTTTAACCTCCATTGACTAGAAATAAGACAACAGTCTTATTTATCAATACTCTTCAAGCTCCTTACCATGAGAGGATGATTAGCAATGCTACCTAGAACTTTGCTAATATGGTAATTTTTTAGGAAATCATTAAGAATTTTATCAAGAATGGTAAGCTTGAAGGTGGTGATGCAACTCATACAAAAAAAAAAAAAGGGCTATATCAAAGAAAAAAGAATGACATGCTTAAGCTATAATCTATGAGAGGTAAAAAGTTGGAAACTTCACCCTATATTTTTCTTACCTGATGTACCAACCTTATTATCCAACCTTATTATCCAACCATAAACAACATCTCCCCAAGTTTTCATCAACCATCCATGCAGCCACCCAAATATACATGTATAAATCAACCAGTTGTTCAACCTAAGAACTAGATGAAAAAAGGAAAAGCTCTCATAGATCCAATTCCTATAACATATACTAAGGTTCTTTCTTAACTCATTGAGAAATAGTTGGTTGCACCAATTTATTTAAAACCCATGATGCCTTTTTACCCCAAGTAATATGGTGCTAATACTACTTGTGATTATCACCCTAGGATTGTTGGCCATTCTATAAAAAATTACACAGCATTGAAGTATAAAATACAATGTTTGGTCGAAGCTGGATTGGTGAATTTTGATCAAGAAGTAGGGCCAAGTGTCATTAAAAACCTTTTACCTAACTATACAGGGGCATAATTTTAAAGAATGCCTGTCACCTTAAGAACTTTAGGAAATAATGCAAGTCTTTATGAACATTTGAAAGTCTTTTATGTTAGTCTTTTATTTATCTTTCACCATTTTAATAAAATGACAAATGTATTTTCATAATATTTCCTCCTTTATTTTATTGCCTTTATATATGTCTTTCATATTTCACTCATCCTCAAATTTCAAATAATGAATGTTTAGATAATCATGATAATAATTTAAGATTTAATTTTGAAAGTATTATTCACATTTGATAAATTAAGAATCTTAATCTATGGGAATTATTGAAGTAAAAAGAGACAAATAAGTTAAATCTGGAATGATGAGGTTTCACTTATTGGAAAATGAAACTAATGCAGTATGTGGCTTTGTGATGATTCATTCACAAGTTTGCTCTTAGTCAATAAATATTCTTTATGGAGAGTATTCATGTTTAAAATGAGAAATGGTCATTTTTTTCTACCTTTCACACGAAGAGTTGCCACCATTATCAAAAAAATAGTTATTACCAATGAATTTTTACTGACAAAATTTTTTTCATCACTAATTACAGACAAATTATCGACGAAATACCAATAAAATTTTTAAAAGACCTTTATCGATAAAATGCCAATGGATTACCGACAAAACAAAATTTGAAAATAATCTGTCACTGAAAGTTTGGCGTGAATTGCCATCAATTTTACCTATGGATTTATCGACAAAAAAATTCATAGCTAATAATTACCAATAAAAAAATCTATCACTTAAAAAAATTCACAAAAAATTTTTGACATTACCGACAAAAAAATTTATGGCTAAAAAAATTAAAAAAAAAAATTTTGGACACTACTGATAAAAATTTCATATTTAAGACCATTGGTAAAAGTCAAAATTTTTTTATTACTAGTGAAAATTATGTTTGTAAAACCGGTGCTAAAATAAAAAATTTTAAAATCCCCTACCATTGATCCCTTAACTTTGTCCGCAAATTATCAAATCTCTAATTATCCCCTTCCTCTTCCCTATTCCCATTCTCCCCCTTTCCCTTTCCCTCTTTCCCTATCGTTGCCACCTTATCTCTTCTTCCCTTTCTCTCGGGCTCTACCTTGTCACCGACACTATGACCTTGTCCCTTAGCTAGTTTTGATGAGTTTTTTTTACTGAGTTTATTTTAATTTTTTTGTTGAGTTTTTTTGTTGAGTTTAGGGTTTAATTTTTTGTTATAAATTTGTTGAAATTTGTTTAGGTTTTGGTTACCAATATGTTGAGTTTTTATTAGCTAATTATTTGATGAAATTTATTTGGATTTTGCTTAGCAATTTGTTGAGTTTTTGTTGGTTTTATGTTTGTTGAAATTTGTTTAGGTTTTGGTTATATATTAGTTAAAATTTGTTGGTGATATATTTTTATTGGATTTTTTGTTGAGTATTAATGTTGAGTATTGTTAATTTTTGTTTGGATTTATTTTTAGTTTTGGTTTTAAGGCTTTTTTTTTTTTAATTTGTTGAGTTATTTATTTTTTATTTGTGAAAGTTTTGTTGATATTTGTTGGGTTTTGTTATATATTTCTTAACTTTTAGATGTGTAAGATTTAGGATTGGTTAATTTAGGTTTGATGTGTATTAATATTTATATATATTTGTATGGATGTTTTATATTGAACATTTTCTAGATTTTAATAATAATTATAGAAATTAAAATTATTTATATTGATTTGAGATTATAATTTATATATTACTAATAGCAATCTCATTTTGAAGTTATATATTATTAAGATTTATATTTGTTTTGAAATAGTTTATATATTTGATAATTTAGTGAAATTTATATATCACTAATTATTGAAATATTGTAGTTTGATTGTATCAATCAAACTTAATATAAGTAAATTATATATTTATTAACTTTTAGATGTGTAAGATTTAATGGTGGTTAATTTGGGTTTGATGTGTATTAAGATTTATATGTATTTTTATGGAAGTTTTATATTTAATATTTTCTAGATTTTAATAAAAATTATAGAAATAAAAATTATTTATATTTAATTGGGGTCATAATTTATATATTACTAATAGCCAATGATCATTTTGAGTAAGTTATATATTATTAAGATTAATATTTGTTTTGAAGTAGTTTGTATATTTGATAGTTTAGTGAAATTTATATATTACTAATTATTGAAATATTTTAGTTTGATTTTATTGATCAAACTTAATATAAATAAATTAAATTATTTTATTTTATTCTTCTTTATATTATTGTTCTACTCGATAGTTTAAATGGATGTATAGTCTATAATGAATATGATTTTTTATTCATTTTCATCATATTAACTTGCTTAATTTTTCCATTTCAACTACTTAAAAAATAGAACAAATTTCGTATGTAGAAGTGTCTCAATCAAATAAATTCTTTGTAAAACCGACGTAATTACACTAATTAGGCTAAAATCAAAGGTAAAATCCTAACATTAAAACCAATAATATTTTTCTGTGAATGTGTTATCTTGTAGTATGTATGATAAATTTTTGCAAGATCATTTGTGCTATTGATGGATTATTTGTTAAAGTAGACCAATAATTACCTTATATTATCATTTAGATAATTTTGTTTAGTATAGCAATAATAGCTCATATAGTCAATCAATAAAAAGTTTTAACACTCTACGTGACTTTAATTGCTCATATTTCAATTCAATTAAGGTTTAATAATGAACAAAGATTGCTCTTGGATGTACTCATTGAGATGTTAATGGATACATTACTTAATACTTCTGTAGTGGTGTGGATGAAGTTATTGGATTTGCTAATTCTCAACCAAACTTTATTAGTAATGGGAAGATTAGGTGTTCTTGTGCCAAATGTGAGAATAAAGGGTTTTTAAAAGTAGATGCTATATGTAAGCACCTTTATTATAAGGGGTTTACAATAGGTTATACAAGTTGGGTCTCATATGGGGAGTTAGAAGTACGACAAGTTTCTTCAATAAACAAAGATACCTTTGAATCGATAAAAGAAATAAGAATAGAAAATTCCTATAGTAGAATGGTTATGGATGTTGTATATCCTAATTTTAGGGTGGACCAATAAGAGAACTCGGTATGGATGCCAATGAGGTAAGAGAACCATCTAAAGAAGAGCCAAGTGTAGACACGGCAAGCTTTTACTCTTTGTTGAATGACACAAATGAACCGTTGTGGTTAGGCTATATGAAATACATAATCCTTTTTGTTATGTCTCAACTTTTAAATTGTAAATCAGGTTTAACATTACTGAGTTATGTTTTGACTGTCTGCTGAGCATGGTGAATGATATGTTACTAATGATTGATAAATTACCTAAAACTTTCTACAAAATGAAAAAAAAAAAAATGAAACTAGGACTTGGTTATAAGAAATTTCATGTGATTGACATATTGTTTTGCTTGTTCTCATCCTCGATATATAAGGAATAAGTCTAGTGGTGAGATAAAAAAAATTCCTTATAAATCTTATGTTATATGCCATTGATACAAAGATTTCAAAAACTTTATATGATAACTAAAATTACTAAATTTATGAAATGGCATGCCTATAACCAAAGTCATGATGGTGTGCTTCGACATCTTGTTGACAGTGATGCTTGGAAACATTTCAATCACATACATAAATCATTTACACTTGGAATGAGAAATGTACTATTAGGATTACGTGCTAATGGTTTTTGTCTGTTTGGTACAAGTGCAAAACCATACTTTTGTTGGCCAATAATGATAGTGGTATACAATTTGTCACCATGGTTATGTATGAAGTGAGAATATATCTTCTTGAATATGATAATTCTAGGAAAACATAGTCTGGATCAAAATATAGATGTTTTCTTGAGACCTTTAATAGATGAGTTACAAATATTATAGTTGAACAATGTTGTGATATATAATGCTTATAGAAAAAAAAACTTTCGTTTGAAGGTAACTCATTGGTAGACAATTAATGCTTTGTTGTCTGGATGGAACACTAATGGAAACTTATCATGTCCTTATTGTATGAGCTAAGGAAAGTCATTTCGATTAGCTCATAGTAAAAAGCTTTGCTTTTTCAATTTTCATCATTAGTTTTTGTCACTTGATCATATTTTTCAAAGGCAAAAGGATAAATTTTAAAAAAGAGTTAAGATAAATTTTAAAAGTGTGACTCCCTTATTGTTCCATTATTAGGTGATGAAATTTTAGCTTGGTTAAATAGCTTTCCTAACATCACATTTGGCATGAAATGTAGTAATGATTTTGGGAAAAGTCATGATTAAATGAAGAAAAGTATATTTTGGGAGTTACCCTATTGGTCAACCAATATGATTTGGCATAATCTTGATGTTATATATATTGAGTGTAATGTCTTTGACAATATATTTAACACAATGATGGATGTTAAAGGTAAAACCAAAGATAATATAAAGGCAAGACTAGATTTTAAGGTGTATTATAAGTGACTAGAGTTGGAATTGATTGAAGTGAATGGGAAAATTTCCATGCCTAAAGCTTCAGACACTTTAAGCAAAAAGTAGATAAGAGATGTTTGTGCATGGTTTAAAGAATTAAAACTTCCTAGTGTTTTGCATTTGACATTGCTCGATGCATAAACAAAGCTGGTTACAAGTTTTATAGGATGAAAAGTCATAATTTTCATGTCTTCATACAACTTTTACTTTAAATTACATTGCGTGATTTGGTGCCTATTTCTATTTGGGATATAATTACTAAGCTATCTCATTTTTTCAAAGATCTATGTTCCATGAAAATACATGTAAATCCTATGAAAGTGTTAGAAACAAAGATAGATGAAGCAATATGTAAATTAGAAAAGATTTTTCCTCTAGGTTTCTTTAATTCAATGGAGTATTTGCCTATTTACTTGCCTAAGGAGGCAAAAATTGGTGGACCTATTCAATATCGTTAGATGTATCCTTTTGAAAGGTAATATATTTAAGTTGTTAGACATTAACGTTGATTAATTTAATTTTCCTTCAATAACATATGTGTTATGATATCATGATGAGTGGTTTTGTTCATCATCTTGAGAAAAAATGCACCAATCAAGCATTTGTTAAAGCATCTAATGTGAGACACATGTTATCAAAGAGATTTTCACTTTTTGCTTGTTCTATTTTGATCTAAATGTGTCAATAAGATTGAATCAAGTTCCACGTAATGATGGTGGAAGAGTGATGGATTCCAATGAACGTTTTTCAATTTTTATTCATCATGTCGAGCATTTAGTCTATAAGATAACTCTCAATAGCTATCAGTGGATAAGCATAGTAAGACACACTTATATGTTTTGTTGAATTGTGAATAGATAAATCCTTGTATTGAGTTAGTAATATAAGAAGTTTATAATTTATTTCTAGTAAGTTCAAAATTTTTCTGATTCGTAATTAATAATGATAGGATATTTGATGAAACAATGAGAAAAGACTTTATGAATATAAGTGATGCAGAATTGGAGAAAGAACATGATGCTAAATTTCTGCAATGGTTTAGACAATTTATGAAGGTTTAACACATATTAGCATATATGAATAATATAAGATATAATGCTATTGTATTTTAATAATAATGATCAAATTTTTTATTTTACGATTTGATAAGTTGATAAGCAAAATGGCAATATTGATCATCGTATAGTTGAGTTAACACACGTGGTTAGGTGCTTCAAAGGTTACTTTGTCAATGGTTTTAAGTTTTATACGATTAACTATGGCCAAACTTGAAAGATGATGAATTATGGTGTATGTGTGAAAGGAAGTTATTACAATGATTATGAATATGACTTTTATGGTATCTTGTAAGATATCATTAAATTAAAGTACTTTGAAGTAGGGAATAAGGTTATACTTTTTAAATGTCATTAGTTTGACACAAAGAAGATGATAAGGGTAGATCTTTGTCATGGTCTTGTTGAAATTAAATATAATTCAATGCTTGCTAGTAATGAACCATTTGTTTTAGCTTAGCAAGTACATCAAGTTTCCTATACAAGCTATCTTTCTAAAAAAAGAGATCGAAATGATTAGTGGGTGGTCTTCAAAACAAAGGCTAGGAGTACATATCGAGTAAGTATTATCCATGGACATGAAGAACAGATAATTGATTTAAATGAAGGCATATTCCAAAAAGTTGAAGTTTTTATTCCAAAAAAATATTACTATCTTAGAAGAACTTGATAATCCTAAACTTATTATGGTCGGTGAATATGAAAAGATAGATTTAGCAGAAGCGATTCGAGTTGAAAAATAAGAAAAAGAAGATGAAGATGATGATGATGATGATGATGATGATAATGATAATGATGATTATGAAACACATGAGTTTGCTTCTTCTAATTGCGATTGATGTATACAATGTGACTTTTAATGCTATATATAATGTTTATTTGATGTTCACAATATATCCCAAGTAAATATAATACTTTATTGCTTTTTTTTATCTGAAATAAAATAAATGAGTTACAAATTTCATTTAATCTTACATTACTAAAGTAATATTATACATACAAAAAGTACTATCCATCGAGGTGGTTCAATAGAAGTGATGTATGTATCGGGTCATCATCAAAACTGATATAGCATACTAGTTAGGTTCACCTTTGATATAGTTTGATTGACCATACTGGTCACTTCCAACATCGATGATGGGTAATTCATCGATAGAGCAGTACATTAATCTAGAATTAGCCAATGATCCACCAGTTGGAGAAAAAGAAAGGAAGACAACTAGGTAGAGGACTAGGAGACAAATAAAGAATTATCAACTCCTTCAAACCAGATGAGCGAGTGTGGATTACTCTGCTTGGAGATAGGTATTAATTATTTTCTTATTGTTATTTGTTTGTTAATGAATTTATTTAGTTAAACTAATCTTACTAACAAATGAATGTTGGTAGTTGTTTTGAGCAATCGTTAGTTAGCTCAACAATTTCAAGAATAATTCAAATGAATTATACTAATCCTTAGCCGACATAAAGTAAAGTACTTACATTAGTTAAGTCCATGATGTTTGATAAATTTAAAGGAGTAAATAGATTTATATATATTTTTATTTCATTTGAATTAAAAGTTCAAATTATTGTCAATGACTTATTGTATTCCTATTTATTATGATAGAAAAAATGTCAATAGGTTGAGTCAAATAATGATCTTATTCAATAAGCCTAGAATAATATTATGAAGAATCAATTGAAAGATTTATTGTTCGATGAGAGAGGCTAGGCAATGAAAGAGCTTGGAGTTGATAACATCATAAAGTGCAAAGGTATGGAATAGAGGTAAATCACAACTCTAATTTGGGATGTTTTTATTGATAATGAATGGAGCACTCCCCAATGGCAAAATATCTCCGCCAAAGCTAAACAAAATCATCGAACACAAAAAAAAATGAAGTATTTCAAAGCACACTGGTGGCTTGATTCCTTTTCTTATTCATAAAAAAAAAATGGTACTATCTTATTTCATAAGTAATTTTTATCATCGAATGTTAATAAATTATATAAATTGTATTTTTACATGTTTCATTGAATTTGTCTAAATAAATGTAGTCACTTGAGTTGTAATGAGAGCCCACTTTTATGAACTTTTCAATCGCATTTACAAATGTTCAAGAAGATGTAGTAACTTCATTGACAACAAGTCCAAAATTATCAGTATAAATAACTTTCAAATGACTAAATAATTATGAAATTACTTTCTTATTTTATTGAAATAGATGATAACTTGTGTGCTTTATGATGCAAAGACTTTGTGAAACAGTGAAAACTATTGCGTAATCTGTTTTGTGCTTCTGGTTGTATATTACGATGACGATTGTGTATTTTGATTGTTGATCAAGTATTGCATTTTTTGCATTGTAATGATGGTTATGTATTGTCATTATTGATGAACTATATATGTTAACATAATATTATGATAACTACTTATTTGTGAAAGGTTTCTGTGTATTAGCTACATGAGATCACATTTGTAAAATGTGAAAATTATTGCATATTTTCATTTATGATTCTATTTGTGTATTTTGATTGTTGATGAAGTATATAATGAAGTAATTGAAAGCAAAGACATTATAGGAAATCCTATATTGAAATAGATAGTTTGGTGTATATTGAAACACAATGTACTTGCCAAATGTGAAAATTACGCTTGAAATTGTGAATTGTTTGAAGTTGTGATAATTTAGTGAATTATACAAATCCTATAGTAATGATTATTGTTTTAAACTTTTTATAAGAAAACTATGCTACTGCATTATCTCAAAAATATGGTGAAAACTGTTCCAATCATCCAAATTTTGATCCATAAACATGGATTGAAGCTATTGGAGGGGTTGAAGTTACATGCACTCATGTGTATGGCTTTGGATTATCAAATAAATCTAAGGGCCTCCTTCACTTAACTTAGTCTACTGCTATAATAGTATCATCTAACTCTATTTGTGGTCCATCATCTATGCCTCTTCAAACTCATCAACCTAAGATAGAAGAATGAATTGATGAGTTGAGGATTGAGTGGAGAGCTGAGCTTAGGTCATTCATTGAGTGGATGATGCAATTGATAGGGTCTAAACAGACTCCACCATCATAATATCCCAAACTAGATGATAGCACCAAAGATTTTGGATAAAGAGGTGCAACAGCAACACAACGACATTTTCTGTTGGATTTGTATGAGATACTAGATGGATAAATGTTATGGATGTTTTATGAACTAATATTATATGATGATATGGATATTTGATGGATGTTTGATGAATGTTAAATGATGTATTTAATGAATGTTATCTGGATTTGATATTTTAATTAATAATAATAGCATATTTAAATAATTACTAATATTTAAATTGTAATTTATATGGTTTGAAAATAATTACATGTTTTTTGAATGATTATAAATCTTTTTATTTAAATTATTTCAGAATTTATACTTTTATCAATAAAATTTTACTATTATCGATGAAATTTTTATTGTTACCGATAGATTTACCAATAAGAAAAATTCTTTTATGACTATCTTCATGGTTATTACTAATGGATTTACTGATAGAATTTTACTATTATGGATAAAATTTTAATTATTATCAATGAATTTTTTTATTATTGATCTAATTTTAATTATTATCAATATATTTTTTATTACCGATGGAATTTTATTATTACCAATGAATTTACCGATAAAAAAAATCTATTACAGATGGATTTATCGATGAAAATTTTTGTAGCTAATTATCAATGAAAAATTTCATAGGTAAAACCATTGCTAATAAATCCGTAAGTAATTATTGATGGATTTTTGTTAATGGAATTTTCATTGATAATTACCAATGAATTTTAAGCATTACCGATGGAATAGTATTATCAACATAGCTAGCACTAATGAAAAATTTTCATTGGTAAAACTGTCACTAAAGTATTATCGACGAAAAGTTCCAAAGGGGATTTTTCTTGTAGTGTATCCTATTTGAGCTTATTGAAACTCTTTTTCAAAAAACCCAAACCAATGACCACCCTCCATAATGGAGGGCAAAAGTTTAAAAAAAATAAAGGTCCCTAATGACTTAAGGGCCAAACTCTTTTGTGCTTAGATCTTTATTAAAATATGATGAAAAATGCAAAATGAAAGAACAAATGTGAAGAAAAAGAAAAAGAAAGAAAGAAAGAAAGAATTGATGAAAAATGAAGCAAAATGCCAATATGTTCCAAATTATGAGAAATGATCCTTTAGTTCATAACCTTTAAGTACATTTTGGGCCTATTTTATCTATTTTTTTATAACCCTTCACTTTAGCTATGTTACATCCAATAAAAGTCCATTTAATCAAATGGAAATACTCGAATTTGATAATCATGAATTGAATTAAGGCAGACTTATAATAGAATTGTTTAGGATTTTGATTAAAATGTCATTGGTAGATTAAAGGGAAAGGAAATGAGAATAAAAAAATGAGCAAAAAAAAGCAAAAAAAAAAATTGAATAGAATTAAAAAAATGAAAAAAAAAAAAGAAAGGAAAAAAGAAGACCTAAACTAAAAACCTAAAAAGGGCGATTTAAGTAAAAATAAAGATTTGGAAAATAGCTTTAATGAAAACTCCAGAAGATATAGATAATGCCTAGATTGATAAGCTCAATGATCAAGGATATGAAATGAGCTTTTGAAAAAGAATTCATAATTAATTTAGTTATAATTGTCTGAATATTCATTATCTTAGATATTGTAAATCTTTCCCAATGTTTATCTTAATGATTTACTTTTTAAAATTTGTTCTTATATTAAATATCTTTTCTCTTATTTTACTTGTTTTCACCATTTTATTTCCTAAGAAATGTGATGGATCACATCTGTCATTAAATTTGAGTGATGATGAATGAACAAATGCTTATATGAAAGATTCTTTAATTATTTTGAAAAATTCAAAAATGATTGTGGCATATCGAAAATGAAATGAGAAGGATGAAGGAAGTTTAAAAGGATGTTGCTCATTATGGCTTATAAATGGAAAAGATACATTTCAAATGCTGAGATCAAATGATGAAACTAATTTGTGGCCACAAATCAGTTGATACATTTGCTAGCTAATTCTAAAGTATCTGAAGAGGAACATCATAGAAAGTTGAAAAAAAAGGAGAAAACATAAAGAAAAGTCTTGAGAACCATTTGCCACAATTAAAGATTCATGACATTGAATTATGCATCTCATTCATTCATTGCATTTCATGCATTGCATTCATTGAATCCATTAAGAACATTGCATTCATCATCATTCATTGTATTCATTGTGCATGATTGAAAAATAGGAACAACCAAAGTTTGAATTTTGAAATTGAAATTAGAATTTTGGAAAATTTTTCATACATTGCATGCACCTATTGCATATGCTTAGAAAATAGGAAAAAAAAGTATATGTTGAGATGATTTTGAGAAAAGACATCAATGATAATCCATTGAAATGAAAGAAATCACATTAAGGTATGACTTTTTTAAAGTTTCAATGCCTCTATTAAAGAAAAGCTTTTTCGAAAGTAAAAATGATCTATAAAACCTCAAGGCATGATATTGAAAATCTCATATATCCACTTTATTTTTCAAAAGTCGAAGCTCGGTAGAGGAGTACTTTATTTTTCAAAAGTTGAAGTCTTGGTGGAGGAATACTTTATTTTTAAAAAATTGAAGCCTCGGCGGAGGAGTAGTTTATTTTTCAAAAAGTTGAAGCCTTGATAGAAAAGTACTTTATTTAAAGTTTTAAGCCTCAGTTGTAGGGGAGATTTTATTTAAAGTTTGAAGCCTCAGTTGTAGTAGAGCATTTTATTTAAAGTTTCAAAGCCTCTGTTAAGAAAAGCATTTGTGATATTTTTTATTTTTCTTGACCCAAACAAATGGATGTATTTTGTTTTTGTACAATTCTTGTTTTATAGAAAATGTACAAAGAGATATAGATGTAGACAACCTATTTTTTCCAAAAAATTTTTCAAAATTGAAATGGGTTTCAATTGTGAATTAGACCTTAATACAAAAATTTTGGGCCCAAAAGATCGAAAGCCTAAAAAAGTGTTGATTTTTATTTTAATTTTAACTTTGATTTTAATTTTTTATTTGAATTTTGATCTTTAAATTTAAATTTAAATTTTAATATTTTTGGTTTAATATTGTTTTAATCAAAGTTCAAAGTTAAAAAAAGAAGTAAAAAAAATCAAAATACAAAGAAAAGAAAAAACTTAGGGAAACTTTATAGATTTGGTCTTAGATTTGATTTCAAATTTTGGAACATAAAGATCAATTGCCTAAGGAAAATCTTGAATCCTAATCTATGGAAAAAAGAAAGATTACAGAAAAATCAAATCATGGAGATTTTTCCTAGATATGGTGGAATTAAAATTTGTTCAAATTGACATGGGATTTATCCCTATAAAAGGACTTCCAATCAACAATCTTAGGACACAAACAAGAAAGCAAGAAGAGGCTCGCTCAAGCAATCAAAAGCACATAAATAATAAGCAATAGGCAAATAGAAGCAACAAGCAATAATTAAGCAAACAATAAGCAAATTGGCATTCAATTTGAGCATTAAAAAATTTTGCGTTTTCTATTCTTAGTTATGGGTTCTAGGTTGATTTTTTGGTGGTTTTTGGGAATCATTCTGAGTTTGGGTTTTCTGAGATTTGTCTAGAATTTAGTTTTTGTTCTAGGTTTTGAATGATTTTGAATTCTATTTTTTTTTTAGGAAATTTTGGGTTTGTTTAAATATATGGGATTGTTCTTGAATTAGAATTGATTTTGGATTTTGGATTATGGATTTCTTGTTCCCTTTTGAGTTTGTTTTTTCGCTTTCTAGATTTTATTGAAATTTTGGTTGAATTTTTTAATTTTTTTGAGTTTTTTTTTTGTTTTTTTGGGTTTGGGTTTGAATTTTGAGAATTTCTAGGTTTGGAATTAAATTTTTCTATGGAATTTAAAGTTTTTGGCAATTTTACTTTGATCAAATAAATTTTATAGTGGGTTCTAGAATTTTCTAAAAAATGGTTTGAATTTTCGATGCTGGTTGAATTTTTCAGCACTAGAATCTAGGTTTGTAGATCAATTTCTGGAATTGGTTAAGTTTTTCGGTTGAACTTTTAGAGAGAAGCCAAAGAAAAAGCAAGAGAAACAATAAAGGTGAAATCTAAAAGAAAAGGAAAATTTTGGCTTTTATACTGAGACCAAACGACATTGTTTTGGAATTGTCCTGGATCTGCATACCCGACTAGCTGCGCTGACCCGTTTGGAGACCTGACTTGCAGCGTAGGTTTCTTCTTTTGTTTTTCCTTTTATTTTTTTTATTTTGATTTTCTTTTTCTTTTTTTGGTTTTTTTAATTTTAATTTTTTTTATTATTTTGCTTTTTATTATTTATTATTCTAATTGAGTGAACAATTTAAAGAATGAAGAAAAAAATTGGTAAGATTATTTATGATGTTTTTATTTATTTTTTTTTACATGATATTTATTTTTGCATGAGTCTAATTAATTGCATGTTTTAATATATATTTGCAGCAGTTTGATTTAATATTGCCTAATTTAATTGCATGATTAATATATTTGCATTATTATTGTATGCTTATCTTTGCGTGATTTATTGTATTTGTGTTTAATTTTTGCATGATAATTATTAAATAATGTTTTATATTATTGCATGATATATTTTTGCATGATTATTTTTATATGATTTATTATATTTATGTTTGATTTTTGCATGATATTTTATATTATTGCATGATATATTTTTGCATGGTTCATTATATTTTTTGTTTGATCTTTGGCATGATTTATTGGATGATGACTTTTTATTTATTACATGGTATCCTTACATGATTTTTTTATATGATTGGTATATTAGCATGATATTTCTTATTATTGCATGATTGCATGATTTGACCTTTTTTTTTTTATAGAATTTTTGTATGACAATGTTGTATAAATAATAAAAGGATTGGAATTGATTTATTTGTATGATAAAATCCATCTTTAATAAGGCTTAGAAAAGATAACATATAGCTATCTTACTGCAAATTTTGGGTGTAATGGAGTGCAAATACTTCACTGCACATAATCAACTCTCGAATTTTAGTTTTGTTGAGATATACCAGAATTTATTCTTTTTAAAGACCCTTAGTTTACATTTAAGATAACTTTAAAAATGATAGATTTACATAATTAGCCAATCATACCTAAATAAAAAATATTGGTGGTGATTTTTTTTTGTCTAATAAGTAGGTTTTTGGATCTAGACGTTATGACAAATAGTATAGATATCAACTTAGTTAAGCTCCCTTGATGCACCTAAAATTGTTTTAGATATAAATATTTAATTAAGAGTCTTAATCTAACTAGGGGTATGATTTGATACAGACTTGGACTAGACATGAAAAAAATTGTTTTGTTTTTCCTTATTAAAGCACAAAATGATAGATTGGGTTAAAATTTTCAAACTAAACAACAACCAAGTTGGTGAAACTTGGTTGGAGCAGAAGAAAAAAAATGGAATAAAAGGGAAAAAAAAAAAAAAGGGAAGAGATGACCAAAGGGAATCATGTCAAAAGTTGAAAAATAAATGGTAGAGACTTTGGCGCTTTTTTTTCTTGAGCTTTTTGAGAGAGAAAGAGAAAGAGAGATATAGATGATTAAAGTTAAATGTGGGTAATAAAATAGAACCAACTTGATGGATGATGTTATTGAACTAACCCCCTTTATTATGTTTTATGGCTTTTTTTTTTTTCAAATGTTCATTTAAGAAATTAATTAGACAAAGAAATAATGCAATATATAAATATTAGCGTATGCTTTCTTTCATTTTTATAAATGAAAACCACATACTATTATCATAATAATGTGGTGATGAATAGATAGGTTTCCTACTTTCTAGATTGTTGTTGAAATTTGTGCTCTAATGTTTGTTTTCTACCTAAACGGGACGTACTTCTGTTAACTGCTTATTGTATTCCAGCAAAGAAGAGTAACAGCCACCGTCATTATTGTAAAATTTAAATCTGTTGCAAAGTAAAGACTTAGACACCCATAATAATAACTTAAATTACCATCTTTCTAAAAAAACTAGTTAATTATTTTTTTCGAAAGCCAAAAGAAAATATTTTATTAAGAAGATAATAAAACCAAATTAATTGTCTCATTCGTTAAAAAAAAAAATTATGCTGAGGTGTGTCTTAAAGTCACTCTTTAAAATTATTATATTAAGAAAAAAAAATTTAATATATTGAAATTCATAATATTAGCTGTCGATTGTCACATTTGTTTAAAAAATTATATTATAAATAATATTTTAATTAATTTTATAAAGATGTTTTAAAGACACTCTTTAACCAAATTCAAAAAGAAAATGAAAACGAAGAATATATATTAATTAATTTTGTAGGCTAGTTGATAATGACGACGACAACATTATCATAATTTAACAAGACTTTATTTTTATTTATAATTATTTGTATATTCTAACCACATTGATTAACACAATTTTGATGGAACAGTACATTTCTGTTTTGTAGACAAATTAATAAAATATTTTATTTATTAAAAAATTAAAATAAGATATCTTGATATATTTATATAAATAAAAATATATAAATTGTATACGTAGACCAAAATAATAAAATGACATATAATCTTATAATTTCTCTATTCCATTTTCTTTGTTAATTTTTTTTTATGTTCAAAATTATGTCCTTTTTTTAATATCTAAAATTCTTATTTTTTATGATTTTTTATATTTTTTGACGTTAAATATCATAGAATTTTAATTTTTAAAAAATTAAAATTTAGTATTAAATATATTAAAGTAATTTTTTTTTAAAATTTCATAGAAATTAATACATAATAAATAATTTGAGAGGAGAGAGTCTTAGTAAACTTCAAAAGTTAATAGCAACCTTCAACATGACAAAAACCCCAACTTTTAATTATTTTATTAGAAAAACAAGAAAATTGATTCAATCTTTTGGATAAAATAATTGGATAATCAACCCAAACTAAGTCCAAAAGGAGCTGCAACTTGGCGATCCACTTGCAGTGTCCAACGTAAGCTGCTTCTCTTTCTCTTTCTTCTTGTTCTTAAAACTGTTCCTCAAAGAAATCCTAAACACTATTCCAAGTGGATCTTTTTTTATATAATTAAAACACTTCCTTTTAATCTTCTCGTTTATATTTAGCCTCTCCCCTACGCATAAAGTCTGACATGGCCTGTAACCCAAACGCACATTCATCCACTTCGCCACCGTGACATCCTCGTTCCAGCTCCACGGACCCCTCACCGCCACCTCCACCGCCTCCATTGGCAGCTGCCACCAAATGCAAACTCAACCCACCACCACAACCACCACCCTGACAAGGTTTTTCCCTCTACCTTGTGGCGACTCGCTGCCTGACACAGTCTCCACGAACCATATCCACACCCTGGGGCCTAACCAGTGTTGTTCAGCCGTGGTTCAAGCCATCGAAGCCCCCGTTGAAACCGTTTGGTCGGTGGTTCGACGCTTTGATAAACCTCAAGCTTACAAACACTTCCTCAAGAGCTGCCATGTCATAGTCGGCGATGGCAACGTGGGCACCCTCCGTGAGGTCCACGTGGTGTCCGGCCTCCCCGCCGCTTCCAGCACGGAGAGGCTTGAGATTCTTGACGATGAACGTCACGTGCTTAGCTTTAGCGTGATTGGAGGCGATCATCGGTTGAACAATTACAGGTCTGTCACTACGCTACACGTTTCTCCAAATGGTAAAGGGACAGTTGTCGTCGAATCTTTCGTCGTTGATATACCGCCTGGTAACACTAGAGAGGATACGTGCATTTTTGTTGATACCATCGTACGTTGCAACCTTCAATCTTTGGCTCACATGGTTGAAAATATGGCTAGAAGAGAAAAATTACGATCCTCTTAAAATCGTTTTAAAAAAAGGTAGTAATTCTCTTAATTTTTTTTTCTTGATATGGGATCGATCAATGACAACGATGGAGTATCTGCTAGCTATAACAAAGATCGAAGCTCACATCAGGAATTCATAGATCAAATAGAGGCCTTGATGAAGTTGAACTCGTTAAACGTTAAATTTGTTTTCTTGCTGATTTCTTCACCGTTTTCTTTTGTGAAGATTTTGGTTAACTTTTCTGTTTATCTGTCTCTATATGTAATTATGAATGTGTTTCCTTTATTTTCTTCTTTGTTTCACAGTCAAAAAAGTTGTAGTAATCCTTGTGAACTATCTCTAGATTACCTTCTTTGTTTGCCCTTCTCTTTTCTAATTATCTTTTGAAAACATAGAAAGAGCATTAGGTATTTCAATCAACCCTAGCGCCTAATAATTATCTTCTCCTTCTATATTTTTTACCCCAGTTGGGCAAGGATCATTTTGCTAATTACCATCAGCAAATCGATTTGATTGTTTTTATTTGTATATATCTTGGAAATACCGCCAAATATTTATCGGATTAATGAAATAATTTTCATTGTAAAGTGCTAAAATTGTCACAAAACTTTGCTGTAAAGTGTTGAGAGATTCCATCATATAACATGTTTACAAGAAAAAAGGGTGAAGATTGAAGAATCAACACAATATTCAACTGTTGATTATTAAAAGAAATCCTAGTTTTAGAATTTTCCGTGTGCTTGTATCCATGCACGGATAGGTTTTTGAATAATCGGCAATAAAAATGATATATTTGAGGAGAGAAAGAATCAACACAGCTTTTGCAAATTGCAACTTGCAACTTGCAACTTGACTTTTATGAACACCAACTTAATTGATGCAGAAAACAATGCATTTTGCACATCTTTTCTAAGTTTTCTTTCCCCTTTTTCTCTCTTATTGCTATATACTATATTTTTGTGTAATGAAAGGGACAGGGGATTTGCAAGTGGGTACGGTAGCTGTTAACGTTCCACATTGTTTCCATAACAAATGAAACAAATTAAAAGCCACCCATGTTGCTTCTGTCTCGCTGCCGATTTGACTGCTCCTCAAGCCCTTCGTCACGTAAGAATTACTAATTTTTTTTCTCCCTGTAATCTTCATTAATTTCATCAATTAATAACGCCAATAAATTTCATAAGCCTAAAGATTTAAGTGTTCGGTTGACGATTTCAGGAAGGAATTTCAGTTCCTGTTTGTACATACAGTACCTAGAGATTACTGTTGTGTCGTAACGATCAGCAAGCTTCCTATATTTCTTAATTTGGTATTTGTTTGCATTATATTATGGAATCGGTTTAAAAATAAAATTTCTATAGGCAGGCAATCCTATAGCCTAAAATTTTTTTAAAAAAATTATAAATGTTGAAAATTAAACGTTGATTTTACAAGAATCCATATGAATTATCATGTAGTCTAGATTTTGTGGAACGGTATATCCTTGCATATATAGCAAATTATGATGTACATGTCAATTGGTAATGTCATTATCGTTTAATTGGATCCCTACACAATAAAAGTACCGAAGAAAATAGAGCATATATATATATATATATATATATATATAGAGAGAGAGAGAGAGAGAGAGAGAATGGAAAATTATTATTTTTTGTTGATGCAAAATTTCTTTAAGTAAAAGTCAATCCGATTTTTATTGCCTTTGAATTTTATTCCATCAAAAGCCATTTTAGCCGCTTGCTAAAATGCCATGCGATTTTCTCATATTTGAAAAAGGCTGGAATTTGCTTAAAAAAAAACAGATGGTGGCACCCCCTACACGTGGTTCTTGTCTGCAACTAGCTAAAAGTAAAAAGAAAGAAATTATATTTTTCTAGCTTTTCGAAGAATGTTATTACTATTAAGGCTGAGAAAAGAATGGTTAAAAGCTTTGCAATTTGGAGCTGCTGGGAGAGAGAGAGAGAGAGAGAGAGAGAGAGAGAGAGAGAGCCGCAGGCAGCTAAGACATGCAGACAGCCGATGCTTCAGTATAGATACGCGAAAGCTGAAATTTGCAATAAGAGGCTTTAGACAATTGTTTTCCTCAGGAAAAAGGAAAAAAAAAAAAAAAAAGGCCTGTTGGCTGTTTCTTACACCTAATTGAATCTTTAGAATGAAGCAACGAAGGGTTCCATATTTGAGATGAAAAGCTACTAGAAATCTAACCTAATCTTCATCGGGAAATAACAAAAGTTGTACCTATAATTTCAGCATCACCCTTCAGCACTGAATTAAGGGAAAGAATATTTTCTTTTTCTTCAATCTTATAGATCGAATTCATTATATATAATTTCTTTTTCTCTTAAGAGAAAAAAGAAGAAAGTAAAAAAGACGAAAGCTCCTATGCTTTAAATCGAGTAAGATCTTACGTGAAGACTGGAGTGGTGACCGATGAGCATCTAAAATGTAGGAAGAAGATATCATAGAAATTTATGAAAATCAATTTACATAGGGAAAAGAGTTTACCATTTGCTAGAGGCTCCGTATTTATCATTCTACATTTTTTATATATAATTTTAGAGTAAATTTCAAGATTAGTCACTCAGTTTTGGTTACTTTTCCAACTAGGTTTTTATAATTTGTCTTATTTAAATCACTAAAATTTATTAAACGTATGAAATATAATTACTCTAACAGATTCGATTTAAATTATTAATAGTAAAATGATATAGCAACTATGTGTCGTAACGTTTTCGGACTATCAAACCTAAAAATTTTAAAATAGAGAAATAAAAAAGGAGTCGTCACTAATCTTTTTTAAGAAGTAATTGATCACCCAAAAGTTTATCTTTTTAATAAAATTATAAAAGCGGATTTAAAGTTTATCAAGAAAATAAATTTCGGTCTATGAAAATCAAGTTAGATTCAAGAGTCGATTACGTGTTGGAAAGGATTAACACTCCCACAATGCCCATAAATTGGTACCATTTAATCATGCACTATTTTCAATGTTGGATGAAATAGTTTTGATTTGATATTTAATAATATAAATTCTCTTTTATATTTTTTAAATTAATTTTATTAAAATTCTTTATTTAGAAATATCGAAAAAATCTCAAAGTTAAAGAATTATTTTAAAATTCTCAAATATCTAGGCAGAACTTTAAAGATAATACTTTTGACTGATATTTACCACGACATCCCTTGAAAATAAAAATAACATCATTTGCAAAAGATAATTGTTAGTGACTCTCCAACATCTAGACAGAGTACCAAAAATTATTTCCTTTGAAATGTTATTTTTGTTTTGTTCTAAAATTGCACATTTTTGAAAGTAAGTAAATTAAATAAGAAAACATTTTGTACGAAAAAGTAAATGATGATATTATCAGGTAATAAGTAGAAATTAAAGATAGAGGAGTGCAAACAAGTGCAAACAATAACAAATAAATGTATGTAAACCAATAGATGCTGTGTATGATGATGGAATGCAAATTTGAAATTGGATTCTTAAATATAATGAGATCACCTTGACTCTCCAACATCTAGGTATAGCTTAGGTGTGACTATTTATATTTAAGATCCCATTTTATTATTAATTAGTTATTAGCCCCTTTTGGATTAAAGATTCACTTGAAAAACTTAATGGAATAAAGTTTCCTAAATACCCTATCATTTAGGCAGCATTCGGGAATAAATTACTCCACTTGAGATTTTCACACGTATCCTTAGAGTTTCGAAATGGTTTTGATAAAGGTTTAGGTCGAAGTTTTAAAGTTTGAATAATTTTTCAGTAATGATTCGGGAATACGTACCAAATTTGAAGTTTTTAGAATTGTGGATTTTAAGACTTTGGATTTTAGGGTTTGGGATTTTGGATTTTACGGTTAGGGTTTCGAGTTTCAGATTTTGGGGTTAGGAGATTTGGGATTTAATTTTAGGGTTTGGCGGTTTGGGGTTTAGATTTTTAGGGTTTAAAAGGTTTAGAGTTTAATTTTATTGTTTAGAGGTTTAGGGTTTGAATTTAGGGTTTAGGGTTTAAATTTTAGGGTTTAATGAAAACACAAACATCTTTAAAAATTTTCAACATCTAGGCAGATTTTCGAAGCAAGTTCGATTTTTATAATTTTTGAAAATTAATTAAAATTTTCATATATTTTCTTTTCATAAAAAATTATTATTATTATACTTTTTTTAATTTTTTTTAATTTAAAATTTTTTTTATAATTTTCCAACATTTAGGCGAAATTATTTTTTGGGTATGTTTTTATTCCTTACAACATCTAGGCAGAAAAAATAAAATATTATATTCTTATTATTTATTATTATTTTTTAAGCATTTTTATTTTTTTTATTTATTTTATTTATTGTTCAAAAGTTTGAATTCATGGTTTATTTTTGTTATTACCATTATAAAAGACAACAAAATTTATTTTAACACATTTAAACATTTTATCATGTATAAACATTAATAGTAAAATTTAAAATAACATAAATAAAAAAAAATTTACCTGAATCAGATCGATCAACGACAATTCGGTTGAACTGAAAAATGGTCGATTTGGTGCACGATTCGATTGAACCGGCTGAAGAACAATTTGGCCTAGTCTAATTGAATCGGTTCAGAGCTGTTAGAGGAGCCGAGTCAGCGGGTTGCTACACGATCTTGGGTCAGGTCACGGGCATGCGCAAATACTTCCTGGTCTAGATGATGTCGTTTTGAGCTTTCTTTTTTTTTTTTATAAAAGCAAACTTTTTTTTAGATCATTTTTCTCCTTTTCTCAAAAGAAAAAAAAAGTTCCAGAGCTTAACGATTCTCTCTGGCCTTGCCCGGAGTCCGACATCATGCCACCGCATTGGTCGTCGCTAAGGTTCACCGTTGACAGTGGTTGCCAGTGGCCGCCAGTGACCAAAAAATAGAAAAACTCTTCCTGAAGCTCTCATCGGCTTCTTTTTTTCAAATCCGATGTCATTTTTGTCGAAAACAGTCCCGATATGGACAAATCGGGCTTTGAAGATTTTATTTTCTTTTTTTTTTTTTGAAAACTCAAATTAACACTCTCTTTTTCTTTGTTGTTGGAGAGCTTTGGCACTGAGGTTCCTCATTGCGGGAAGGATTATTTGTTTTTGTTTTTTTTTTTCCTGTTTGGGTGTTTGGGGACTGTTTGCGATCTTCTAGTGGATGAGTCTAGTAGGAGTGTGAGAAAGCTTTTGGGTTTCTAGGTGTTTGAGTTTTGGTGCTTTTGTGTTTGAGAGTTCGAGAAAGGCTAAAAGGGGAAAGGTCGGGTGCTTTATAGGGCTGAAAATGGTGATAATAGGTAGAGCATGCACTTGGCAAGTTGTGGGTGGTGGTTCTAGACAGTTAGGGCTGGTGAGGTGCAGGGATTCTGATGGGATTGGGGATGATTATGGCGTAGGGTGGGTGGCCAATGGTGCTGTGCAAGGCACCACTGCCATCCCAGTTTTTTTTTCTTTTTATTTTTATTAATTAATTTTAATTAAACCAATATTATTATTATTAAAATTATTATTATAAGTGAAAATGGTAGATTGGACAAAATCTAGTGTCTACAGCTACCACTCTTTACATATTATTGAGAATCAGGAATAGGGCAAAGATAAAGACAATGATTTTGTCCAAAGCTAACTCGATGAGTTTCCTAAAAAGTTTTGTTTTTTTTTTGTTATAAAAAAAATTAGGGTTTAACTGCAAATTAAGTGGAAAAGAACAATTAAGGTGATATTGCGAAATAAAAAAAATAATGATAGAGATAAAATGATTGGGATTAAAATGTGAGTTAGAAAATAAAGACAACTAGGATTGAACCACAAGTTAGAAAAATAAAAGCAACAGGATTAAATTACAAGTCAATAAAGCAAAAATGATCGGGATTGAACAATTACTCGAAGATTAACGATAACTGGGATTGAATCGCAAGTCAGAAAAATAAAAGCGAATGGATTAAATTACAAGTCAGGAAAACAAAAATGACCAGGATTGAACCACTAGTAAGAGATTAACGACGACAGGAACTGAACCGCAATTCAAAAAAATAAAAGCGATTGTGATTAAACCGTGAGTCAGGAAAATAGAAATGATCATAATTAAATCATGAGTCAGAGATTAACGAAGATCAGATTGAATCGTAAGTAAAAAAAATAAAAGTGACTAATATTAAACTATAAGTTAGGAACATAAAAATGATCGGAATTAAACCATGAGTCAGAGATTAACGACAACTGGGACTGAACTGTAAGTCAAAAAAATAAAAGCGACTGGGATTAAATCGTAAGCTAGAAACTATATAAATAATCAGGATTAAACCACGAGTCAAAAATTAACGACAATCGAGATTGAACCACAAGTTAGAAAAATAAAAGCGACTAGGATTAAACCGTAAGTCAGGAACATAGAAATGATAGGGATTAAATCACGAGTCAGAGATTAACAACGATTGTAACTAAACTGTAAGTAAAAAAAAAAAAAAACGACTAGGATTAAACTGTAAGACAAGAAACTATAAAAATGATCGGGATTAAACCACAAGTCAGAGATTAATGACGATTGGGACTAAATCGCAAGTTCAAAAAATAAAAGTGACTAGGATCAAACCGTAAGTCAAGAAACTATAGAAATAGTTAAGATTAAACCACAAGTCAAAGATTAACGATGACCGGGACTGAACTGTAAGTCAAAAAAATAAAATCGACTGGGATTAAACCGTAAGTCAGGAAGATAGAAATGATCGGGATTAAACCACGAGTCAAAGATTAACGATGATTGGGGTTGAAACGTAAGTCAAAAAAATAAAAATGATTGAAATTAAACCACAGGTTAGGAAAACAGAAATGATCGGGATTGAACCACTAGTTAGAGATTAATGATGACTAAGGTTGAACCGTAAGTCAAAAAAATAAAAATGATTGGAATTAAACCGCAAGTCAGGAAAACAAAAATGACCGGGATTGAACAACTAGTTAGAGATTAATGATGATTGGGATTGAACCATAAGTTCGAAAAATAAAAGTGACTGAGATTAAACTGCAAGTCAGGAAACTATAGAAATGATCGAGATTAAACTACGAGTCAGAGATTAACGATGATTGGGACTGAATAGCAAGTCAAAAAAATAAAAAAATTGATCGAGATAATACAGCAAATCAAAATTATGCCTAGAGGTCTTATAAATCATGCCCAGAGGTCTTATAAATCATGCCCAGAGGTCTTACAGAATCGATCGAGACAACACCGCGAATCAAAATTATACCCGGAAGTCTTAGAAATCAACATCTTTGAATGCTCATATAGTTAAAGGTCTGTGAACTTTGAAAATTTAAAAATCTTTTGCCTGAAAGTCTTGAAAGTTATGCCCAAAGGTTTTAGAGATTATGCTTGGAGGTCTTACAAATCTCAAAATCTTTGAATGCTCATCTTAATAAGAGGCAATAAAACTTTAAAATTTTGAAAATCTTTTTCCCGAAGTTTTTAAAAATTTCAAAATCTTTATTTATCTTTCCGATCAAAGGCAATGGAACTTTGAAAATTTAAAAATCTTTTTAAACATGCCTTTCGCCTGATCAGAGATTTTTGAGACTCTAAACGTATTGTTTAAAGAAGGTTCCTCCTAAACAGAGGCTTTGAAATCTTGATTGAAATTGGTTCCTCTCAAACAGAGGCTTTGAAATCTTAAAAAACTTACCCCCTCATATTTTTTCCTTTTTCTTTGTTTTTAATACTTACAAAGTTGATAAATGCAATCATGATACAAATGTCTATTCTCATCAAATGATGCTAATGGAAATGTCGATGTGAATACAAATGTCAATAAAAATGCAAGGATGTGAATGCTTGATGCAAATATATTTGACTTTTTTACAATGCAAACGACAATGTTGTTTTTCATGTAAATGCCTCTACACATACATTTTCTTAGGGTGCAGATGCCATGATGCAAATGCAAATTTTTCTTATGGTGCAAATGCAAATATCTTTTTTGTGATGCAGATGCTATTGATGCAAATGCAAATGTCCCTTTAATGATGCATAAGCAAGTGATGCAACTACAAATCATTTTTTTATTTTTTTGTTCATAGGTCAAATGTCTTTCTAATGATGCAAGTGATGCAAATGCAAAAACTCTTTCTACCCCTCTCTTTTTTTAAAAAAAAATCTTTGTTCAAATTTTCAATGTTTAATTTTCATAAAAAATGATTTCGTATTATGTACAAAATCTCAAATAATCTTTAAAATTTTTAAAAGTGATCAAAAATTTGCGCAACATAAAGTATCTTTACAGTCAATGAAAAAATTTAAAACTCAAGACTTTCGAATCTTTTGAAAATTGATGACTACTATTTGGAATACTTGTGAATTAGGGGTAATTAACAATTCCTCTTTTCACTGGTGGGCATATCTCATGAAAAACTCGACAAGGGTTGCAAAGATTTCTCTTGGGCTCACAAAAGAGATAATTTTTTTTAAAATACTTTTCTTTTATTGAAAAGTGATACTTCAATGTGAGTCAAAACTAGCCATTACTTTCTAAATAAGATTTAGGAAGAGTACAAGGCTGGTTTTTTTTTTTTTTCAAATAGAAGGTCTTTAATGGGTATTGGTCTTTCAAAAGGCTTTATTGATATTCTTTTATTCTGGATAGAACCTTGGAACTCTAACATTCATTTTGGGGCCTCAAAAAATGACTTTAGCTCTAAACTACCCTTTTGGAGTTTTCACCTTAGAGCTATATTTTCTATTAATGAAGAACTTGGTGAATCTTGCCAAATACCAACAAGTATGTACGAAATTTCAAAGATATTGCTTTTCAATCCAAGTATCCACATTTGATTAGAATGGACTTTTCAGGGTATGTAATGCAGATCAAGGTTCAAGATTCTGAAAGAATGGATAAAAAGGCTTAAAATATTTTATTCAGGGTAATTAGGCCAAGGATACTAAAATGCATTCTCTAACTTTCTTTTTTTGCTTTTTTCTCTTTTTTAAAAAGAAAAAACATCTGACTTTAGTTTCAGCAACTTTATTCACATTTATTTGCCCTGAATTCTCATATTCAAGGTACATATATATATTTTTTTATTTTTTATTTATTTTTTTTTTGAAATTCTAACTGAAGCTTCAGATCCTTATCTCCAAGTCTTTTTGTTCTTCATTAGAAATGCCTAACTTCATCTTTAGTTGTTCACTCTCTTAAATTGTTAGGATTTCAATTGAAGTCTTATTCCCTTTTTGCCTCAAACTTTCACCTTCAAGGGGCATGTCAGACCTTTTCAATAATTAAACACTTCCATTGAAGTTTGTTTCTTAAAGGTATCTTTATTTTACCCTCTAATGTAAAAAATGATCCTTGGCTAGGGTTTATTTTTTAAAAAAATTAATTAATAAGCTTAAATGGGTAGTAAGTGGATAATTTTTATATATGAGAAGGATAGAAAAAGATGGCCATTCATCATTTCAAACATGATCACTTGATTCGAAGAGTGAATTATTGAAGAGTGAGAAAAAAGAGATTTTTTTTTCATTTTACTTTTTTTTGTTTTATTTGTTTTTTGTGATATCCCATCCTGTTTTCCACTCAAGGTTCTAATGACGATTAAGTTGTATAAGATTGATCGCATAGTTCAAAAAGGCTCATTGGGCTCAATTTTTTTTTTTTGTGAAAGAAAGAAAAAAAGTATAAAGGTATGAAACAAATTGTCTTAGGCAAAAAGGGACTTCGTTTTTAATCAATGTGCCTTAAGACATGAAACAAGGGCTACTTAAGAGAAAAGTTTCAAGCATTTTTGTGTCTATGGTCATAGCAAAATTTTGACACACATTGAATTACCAATTAAAATTTTGAAAGAATATATGATTTTTTAAAAATTCAAAACGAATTTTCAAAATTAACTTCTTTTGTTCTTTGCCCAAGAAAAGATTATCTACCTTTTAAAGTATGAATTCAAACTCACATTCCCTGAGAAATTATGGTTGATCAGTCAAGTCACTTGAGTGATGAAAGTATTCAAAAAGGTGTAAGGGTATTTGATGGGTTTTTTCCAAATAGTATCACAATTTCTTCCATCTTTATTACAATGAAAACTTTTCCTCTTTCTTTCTTTTTTTTTTTATCTTGAAAATTATTTATATGGGACTTTTTATTCAAGCAAATGCATAAAAAGAAATTTTCATAAAAGGTCCAAAGCGTTCAATTTTTTCAATGAAGTTAGATAACTTCTAAGGACACCATGCACATGTCATACATAAATAGTGAAAAGATTTTTAAAAAAATCCTATCTTTATTTTTTTGAACTCGAGACTTCCGTTTACATCTCAACTCCTCACATTTAGCAATTGAATGGAGTCAACTGGTATTGTTCAAATACCATTGTTGATTAAATCTTCAACCTTTTCTTTCAGCTGTCTGTATTTTTCAGTTAAATGATTGATTACCCCCATATGATAATCACACTTGCCATTGGGATCATAACCCATTGCCAATGGATTTGGTGTTACTTTTAAAGGCATAGAAGTGAGATACTGACCTTTTATTAGTAAAGGCAAAAAGTGAGAAATAAGGATGGGCAATTTCTCTTGATCATTCCTTGGCCTCTTTCGATTCTTTGTTGGTCAGATTGTGGGTTCAAATGTAGGAACAAGATCATGAATGGCCATTTAAGGATGGGAATTTGCTGAAAAGCCTAAATACTAGCTTGGTTGGCAAAGATATGGGTTATGAGAGATATTGCTTGTGACAAGGTGATGAGGTTGATGAAAAAGATATGGATTAAATAGGATAAAGCTATCAAGTAGATGCCTCTCCATTATGACTGCTTGCACTTCCCTTTCATTACTTTCTAATGTACTGCCCTTTTCAACATCTATTGCATCTTTTAACTTAATCTTGCCATTCTTGACTGCATTCTTTATAATTTTGCCAAAAATCACCATCTCAAAAAAGCTTTTGAAGACATTCTCGATCATTCTTTCATGATAAAGAGTGTCCAATGAATTGACAAACAGAACAACAATTTTTTTCTCTGACAATGGTGGTTATACTTGGGTTGCTATGTCTATCCATCTATCTGCATATTCTTTAAAATTTTTAGTTGACCTTTCCTTCACATTCTGCAAGAACATCCTATCTGGTACCGTATCTTTAACATGCTTATATTATGCTACGAAGGCCCTAGCCAAGTCATTTCAAGAGTAAATTTTTTTTCGATCCAACTGAACGTACTGCAGACCGAGTGAGACTATCTTAAAAGTAACAGATTAACAACTTATCATCATGAGTGTGACCTATCATCTTTCGACAGAAAATGGTGATATGTGTTAAAGGGCATTTCATTCCATTATACTTATCAAAATCTAAGGCTTTGAATTTTGATGAAATAACAAGATCAGGCATTAAAATAAGCTCATTAGCATCAACACTCCCATACATATCATGGCCTTCAACTGCTTTCAATCTCTCTTCTAACAGATCATATTTATCCTTCATTATCATATCTTTTGATGGATCTGACACTTTTTTCAATTTTTTTAATTTTTTAGGATCATCCATATTAGGCATAGCAATGGAGTCATAATGAGTAGGCTTGAGATTGCCATTTGTTTGAACTGAAGGCAACTTGGTAAAAATGTCAGTATAAGGTTGATGAGTTGTTAGAAATACTTGCAGCATATGGGCATCTTGAACATATGTGAACCCAGCTGGATACCATGGTATCTCAATAGCTGTTTCCTTCATTGTCTTGTATGTTTCAATAATTTCTTTTTCTTTTGTCAATTTTGCTAGCATCTATTTTAATTCTGCCAATTGTCTATCAACGTTTCGTTACATTTCTATAACTATTTCCTTGATCTCTTTTTGGGTCTTTTCTACTTTGTCCATCCAACTTACATCTTCATTTTTCATGATTCTGGTATCGACTCAAGTAGTATAACTGCACAGACTTAACTAATCTCATTTCCTAGGATAGCTATCCTTGCACTTTTTATTAATTATCAAAAGTGAAAAATACATTACATGAATTTTATTATCAAAAATATTTTGGCTTTGAAGGTTTAACAAAATTATATTTACAATCATCATTTTTGTCCTTAGCTAGCATGAAAAGTAATGAATTCAAATAAATGATGCATGATGTGCAAGTCAAATTTTATTATTGTTAAGGACAAGCTCATATTCCCTCTTGCAGACATTTTTTCCACCTTAAAATTTTGGTGAAGACATACTCACAACCATCACTTTTTCATAGGCTCCTTTAAACATACAATTATTAAAAATGGACAGAGGTATCAATTCATAGAAAATTTAGGTCAAAAGAAGTGTCCATTCATTCTCAAAAGTATCAAGTCTACATATTATGAACCATGCTAGGGCTAGGGCCAAAAAATAATAGACTTGCTCTCACTCCTCCTCATCTTGCCTAAGAAATCCAAAGCAGTTGACTAAGATTGTTGGAGACGATAACCTTTTTTCTTTAAAAGCTTTTACATTTTATTCATCATCATGGTCAACCTTAATGTTGCCTATAGCACTGTCTGCTATCTAGGCATGGATCAATGAAAGGTTCTTATGAATAACTGATTTCATTTTAACGTTAAAACCCAAATATCTGACTTTCATCAGTCCTTGCACACTATGTTTCAAAGCTGTGCAGTCTTTTAGAGAATGGCCAATGATACCAAAATGGTATTCACATCGAGCATTAAGGTTTACCATTTGAGGAAAGGTGGTTTATGAGGTTTAGCAATGATAGGGGTAATGAGGTACTTTTCTAGGAGCAGCAAGTATAACACTGTGTAGGACATTGGCATTGGATCAATATGGGCTTTTCCTTTGGTGTTGCCAAAGGTTTTCTGTCCTATGGTTTTTTTGTTTTGCTGAAAACATGGTGATATAGTTAGTCTTAAAGTGAATTAAGAAACTTTGGGTTAAAGATTAGGCTGAAAAAGTAGTGATAGGATAGCATGCTAAACAAGCGATTGTGAAATATAAGGTGATGGATTCAGGTGTGAAATTCTCGAAGGTTGCATGAAATTTGAAGGCCTAATCCTAGGTGCTTGGAAATGAGGTTGGAAATAGTCATAAGAAGGACTTGGGTGCCGGTCTGGACTTAGGATAGTTGGTAAAGGTTGTTTGAAGCCAGGTGACTCATTCTTGGAAATTAAAATTTTAAGCTCAATAATTTGCATAGCTAGTTCCCTTATTCCTTTCTTGAGTTCACCCAAATCTTGGTCACTATTCAAATCACCCAATGCCTTAGTATGCTGTGGAAAAGTACTGGAACTAATAGGAGCTGATTGATCTTGACTTGATGAAAGTGACAATGATCCTTGAGGAATAACAAACTCAACTCCATCGCTACCTTTAACCATTTCTATCAATTGAGCCATTAGTTGTTTCATCTCTCGAAGCTCAAGCAAAAATTACTCTTGATTCAACTCAAAAGCACTAATCCTTGCTTTCAATTGATCTCTCATTTTTGCCACTCTAATTCCCACTAAAACAGACATCTTATTTCAAGACTTAGACCAAAAATTCTAGATTACTACCCTTACTGAATGAATGCCATAAAAATAATTTCTAACTTACATGATGCAAAATGTGTTCATGAACACATGAATATAATGACTGAAGAATGTCATGAAAAACATATATGCCTATGACAATGAATTTTTATACATATAAGGACCTAAATGAAAAATTTTGTTAACCATAAACGTATATGTAAGGAATGTAATGTTATGTTACAGGGATGGTAAGATTTGAAACGCAATGTATACTCCACATGACCTTGCTATTCATGAATCATATGCGTGAAATGTAATGACATACATGAATGATGAGATGTAAACCTATGAGTAATGTAACAAACTTGTATGGAATGCATGAACCTATCAAGTGCACATTATATTTTTACATGGAATGCAATGCTTGTGTTATGCCAACCTAGTGAAACGGATACTACCTTTAAATATGTAATGAAATGGAATGTGTGCACTACCCAATACGATACGTGTGGGAGGCATGTATCATTTATCAATATGTGCATAACATGGGATGCATGGACTATACATTGACGTGGATAAAATGCAATGCATGTATTATCTTATTATCATGAGAATGGGATATAGGTACATCAAAGATCAAATGAAAGTGTGAAAGATGAAACAATATTCGAGAAAAAAATTTTTTTTCACATAAAATAACTAGGACTTGAAGATTAATCTTTATTTAGCTAATAAAAAAATTTAAGAAAAACCTTTAATCTTTGAAAATGTTTTTTTTTTTTTGCCCTTTTTTTTTCTTTTTGCTTGTTGGATAATGTTAAAAAAAATCATTTTATTCTAAAATATTTCATGAAAATATAAATTTTGGATAACTACCAAATGAATGAAATATGTGTAAAAAAAAAATCTTCAAGAAAATATTTTTCCCTTATTTTTACAAAAGGGTAATGCTTTATCGAAGGCTGATCCACGAGGCTCACTATATGCTGAGTGAGGATTTGTTCATCTAAAGGTTCTCAAATTGTTCCTCACTGACGTCTACACTAGACTAGTAAGGCACCCCGATCCTCAACCATTATAGACTATGAATGGAAAAGGGTTCAATTTGAATTGAAGTGTTTCGCTAGCAAATGCGGAGGTTATCACCTCACGAGAGTGTAGATACTTCATTTTCTCTTAAAAGGGATGGAGCCGGGGTTTAAAGCACATGCATGCGAGTGAATATGCAAAGTGTGTGTAAAGTAATGTATTAGTCAAAATAACATAAATAAATCATAAACACAGAATCAAAATAAAGTAATAACTTACAATTTCTTTTATTTATTAACTTGTATTTATATATATTTTGAAAAATTAAAATAAAGGGAATTAAATTCAATATTAGATAAAACCAATTCAATCCAAGAACTATTAATAGCACATAATTAAAATTTTGGCTTGACTATAAAAAATCCCCAGTAGAGTCACCAAGCTACTGTAATGGTTTTGTGACCGCTAGATGTAAAGAATTTTAAAATAGAGAAAAATAAAAAGGGAGTCACCACTAATCTTTTTTAGGGTGTAATTAGTCACCAAAAGTTTATCTTTTTAATAAAACTATAAAAATGGGTTTAAAGTTTATCAAAAAGATAAATTTCAGTATACGAAAATCAAGTTGGATTCGGGAGTCGGTTACTTGTGGGAAAAGATTAGCACCCCTACAATGCCTATAAATATTGGATGAAATGGTTTTGATTTGATATTTAATAATATAAATTCTCTTTTATATTTTTTTAAATTAATTTTTTCAAAATTCTTTATTTAGGAATATCGAGAAAATCTATAAGTTAAAGAATTATTTTAAAATTCTCCAACATTTAGGCAAAACTTTAAAGATAATACTTTTGACTGATATTTGCCACGACATCCCCTGAAAATAAAAATAACATCTTTTGAAATAGATAATTGTTGGTGACTCTCCAACATCTAGGCAGAGTACCAAAAATTATTTCTTTCGGAATGTTATTTTTATTTTATTTTAAAATTGCACATTTTTGAAAATAAATAAATTAAATAAGAAAACATTTTGTACGAAAAAGTAAATGATGGTATTATCAGGTAACAAGTAGAAATTAAAGACAGATTAGTGCAAACAAGTGCAAACAATAATAAATAAATGTATGTAAGCCAATAGATGCTGTGTATGATGATAGAATTAAAATTTGAAATTGGATTCTTAAATATAATGAGACCACCTTGACTCTCCAACATCTAGGCAGAGCTTAGGTGCGACTATTTATATTTAAAACCCCATTTTATTATTATACTTTTATTGTTAATTAGTTATTAGCCCCTTTTGGATTAAGGATTCACTTGAAAAACTTAATGGAATAAAGTTTCCTAAATACCCATCATTTAGGCAACACTTGAGATTTTCACTTGAGATTTTCACACGTATCCTTAGAGTTTGATAATGGTTTTGGAGTAAAGGCTTAGGTTGAGGTTTTAAAGTTTGAATAATTTTTTGGTAATGATACCAAATTTGAAGTTTTTAGAATTTTGGATTTTAATACTTTGGATTTTAGGGTTTGGGATTTTGGATTTTAGGGTTAAGGTTTCGAGTTTCAAATTTTAGGGTTTGGAGATTTGAGATTTAATTTTAGGATTTAGAGGTTTGGGGTTTGGATTTTTAGGGTTTAAAGGGTTTAGAGTTTAAATTTAGGGTTTAGAGGTTTAGGGTTTAAATTTAAGGTTTTGAGGGTTTAGGGTTTAGATTTTAAGGTTTAACGAGAACACGAACATCTCAAAAAATTTTCAACATCTAGGCGAATTTTCAAAGCAAGTTCGATTTTTAAAATTTTTAAAAATTAATTAAAAATTTCATATATTTTCTTTTCATAAAAAATTATTATTATTATTACACTTTTTTTAATTTTTTTAATTTAAAAAAATTTTTTTTATAATTCCCCAACATCTAGGTGGAATTATATTTTGGGGTATGTTTTTATTCCCTTCAACATCTAAGTAGGGAAAATAAAAATATTCTATTCTTATTATTTATTATTATTTTTTAAAGCATTTTTAGTTTTTTTTTTATTTTTATTTGTTGTTCAAAAGTTTGAATTCATGGTTTATTTTTATTATTACCATTATAAAAGACAACAAAATTTATTTTAACACATTTAAACATTTTATCATGTATAAACATTAATAGTAAAATTTAAAATAACAAAAATAAAAGAAAAAAATTTTACCTAAATCGGACTGGTCAACGGTCCAGTCAACAGCAGTTCGGTTGACCAAAAAGGGTCAGTTTGGTGTGCAGTTCGATTGAGCTGGCTGAGGAGTGATTCAGTCTAGTCTGATTCAATTGGTTCAGAGCTATTGAAGGAGCTAGGTCAGTGGATCAGTTGCACGGATCCCGAGTAGAGTAATGGGCACGCACGGATCCTTCTCGGTCCAAACAACATCATTTTAAGCTTTTTTTTTTAATATAAAAGCCAATTTTTTTTAAATCATTTTCTTCCTTTTCTAAAAAAAAGGTTTCAGAGCTTAGGAATTCTCTCTGGCCATTGCCAGAGTCCGACGTCGTGCCACTGAGTCGGCCATCGCTGAGGTTCCCCATCGGTGATTGTTACCAATGGTCGTCGATGACCGAAAAATAGAAAAACTCTTCAAAAGCTCTCCTTGGCTTCCTCTTTTCAAATTTGACATCTTTTTTTTTTAAAAATAGTCTTGATATGGACAAATCGGGCTTTGAAGATTCTATTTTCTTTTTTTTGTCTAAAACTCAACCTGGCACTCTTTTTTTTTTTGTTGCAGGAAAGCTTTGGTGCTAAGGTTCCTCCCTATGAGAAGGACTGTTTGTTTTTGTTTTTATTTTTCTATTTGGGTGTTTGGGGACTGTTTGTGGTTTTTTGGTGGGTAAGTCTAGTAGGAGTGTAGGAAAGCTTTTAGGTTTTTGGGTGTTTGAGTTTTGATGCTTCTGTGTCTGAAAGTTCGAGAGAGGCTGAAAGGGGAAAGGTTGGGTGCTTTATAAGGTTGGGAATGGTGATGGCAGGTATAGCATGCACTTGGCAAGGTGTGGGTGGTGGTTCTGGGCAGTTAAGGTCAGTGAGGTGTAAGGATTCTGATGGGACTAGGGATGGTTATGACGGTAAGGTGGGTGGCCAGTGGTGCCGTGTAATGCACCACTGCCATCCCGATTTTTTTTTCTTTTTTTTTTATTTTATATTTATATTTATATTTATATTAATTAATTTTAATTAAACCAATATTGTTATTATTAAAATTATTATTAGAAATGAAAATGGTAGACCGGATAAAATTTGGTGTCTATAGCTACCACTATTTGCATATTACTGAGAATCAAGAATAGTGCAAAGACAAAGACAATGATTTTGTCTAAAGCTAACTCAATGAGTTTCCTACAAACTTTTGGTTTTTTTTTGTTATAAAAAAAATCAGAGTTGAACTGCAAATTAAGTGGAAAAGAACAATTTAGGTGATATCGCAAAATAAAAAAAATAATGATAGAGATAAAATAATTGGGATTAAAATGTGAGTTAGAAAATAAAAACGACTGGGATTGAACCACAAGTCAAAAAAATAAAAGTGACTGGGATTAAACTACAAGTCAGGAAAACAGAAATGACTGAGATTAAACCACTAGTCGGAGATTAACGATGATTGGGATTGAACCGTAAGTCAGAAATATAAAAGCGATTGGGATTAAACTACGAGTTAGGAAAATAGAAATGATCGAAATTGAACCACTAGTCGGAGATTAACGACGAATGGGACTGAACCGCAAGCCAAAAAAATAAAAAGAACTAGGATTAAACCACGAGTCAGAAAAATAGAAAGGATCAAAATTAAATCATGAGTCAGAGATAACGAAGATTGGAATTGAACCGCAAGTCAAAAAAATAAAAGTGACTGGGATTAAACTATAAGTCAAGAATATAGAAATGACCAGGATTAAACCATAAGTTAGAAATTAACGACCACTTGGACTGAACTGTAAGTCAAAAAAATAAAAGCAATTAGGATTAAATCGCAAGTCAAGAAACTATAGAAATGATCGGGATTAAACCATGAGTCAAAGATTAATGACAATCGAGATTGATTCGCAAGTTAAAAAAATAAAAGCCACTAGGATTAAACCGTAAGTCAGGAACATAGAAATGACCGAGATTAAACCACGAGTCAAAGATTAACGATGATTGAGACTGAACCGTAAGTCAAAAAAATAAAAATGACTGGGATTAAACTGCAGGTCAGGAAACTATAGAAATGATCGAGATTAAACCACGAGTCAGAGATTAACAAAGACTAGGACTGAATCGCAAGTCCAAAAAATAAAAGTGACTGGCATTAAACTGCAAGTTAGGAAACTATAGAAATGATTGAGATTAAACCACGAGTCAGAGATTAATGATGATAGGGACTGAATCGTAAGTCAAAAAAATAAAAAAATCGATCGAGACAACATCGCGAATCGAAATTATGCCCAAAGGTCTTACAGAATCGATCAGGACAACATCGTAAGTTGAAAAATAAAAAATCAATTGGGACAACACCACGAATCAAAATTATGCCCGAAAGTCTTAGAAATCAACATCTTTGAATGCTCATCTAATCAGAGGTCTGTGAACTTTGAAAATTTAAAAATCTTTTGCCCGAAAGTCTTGGAGATTATGCCCAAAGGTCTTACAAATCTCAAAATTTTTAAATGCTGATCTTAATCAGAGGTAATGAAATTTTAAAATTTTGAAAATTTTTTGCCCGGAGTTCTTAAATATTTCAAAATCTTTATTTATCTTCTCAATTAGAGGCAATGGAACTTTGAAATTTTAAAAATCTTTTTAAACATGGTTTTTGCCTGATCAGAGATTTTTTAGACTCTAAAGATCTTGTTTGAAGAAGGTTTCTCTTAAACAGAGGTTTGAAATCTTAAAAAACTTGCCTCTTCATATTTTTCCCCTTTTTTTATTTTTAATACTTACAAAGTTGATAAATGCAATCATGATACAAATGTCTATTCTCATCAAATGATGCTAATGAAAATGTCGATGTCAATAGAAATGTCAACATAAATGCAAGGATGTAAATGCTTGATGCAAATATATTTGACCTTTTCACAACGCAAGCGACAATGTTGTTTTCATGTAAATGCCCTTACACATACATTTTCTTAGGGTGCAGATGCCATAATGTAAATGCAAATTTTTCTTACAGTGCAAATGCAAATGTATTATACATATGCAAATGCAAATGTGTTATACAGATGGAGATGCTAGTGATGCAAATGCAAATGTCCCTTTAATGATGCACAGGCAAGTGATGCAACTACAAATGTTTTTTTTTTTTTTTGGTTTGTTATTTGTAGGTCAAATGTCTTTCTTATGATGCAAGCGATGTAAATGCAAAAACTCTTTCTACCCCTCTCTTTAAAAAAAAAAATCTTTGTTCAAATTTTCAATGTTTAATTTTCATTAAAAATAATCTCGTATTATGTACAAAATCTCAAATAATCTCTAAAATTTTTAAAAGTTATTAAAAAATTTGCCCACATAAAGTATCTTTGCAGTCAATGAAAAAATTTAAAACTCAAGACTTCTAAATCCCTTGGAAATTGATGACTACTATTTGGAATACTTGTGAATGGGGGGTAATTGACAATTCCTCTTTTCACTTATGGGCATATCTCATGGAAAACTCGATGAGGGTTGTAAGGATTTCTCTTGGGCTCACAAAAGAAGTAATTTTTTTTTAAAACACTTTTCTTTTATTGAAAACGTGATACTTTAATGTGAGTCAAAACTAGCCATTACTTTCCAAATAAGATTTAGGAAAAGGACAAGGCTGGTTTTTTTTTTTTTTTTGAAATGAAAGGTCTTTAATGGGTATTGGTTTTTCAAAAGGCTTTGTATTGAGATTCTTTTATTCCGGATAGAACCTTGGAACTCTAAAATTCATTTTGGGGCCTCAAAAAATAACTTTAGCTTTAAACTACCCTTTTGGGATTTTCACCTTAGAGCTATATTTTCTATCTATGGAGAACTTGGTGAAATCTTACCAAACACCAACAAGTATGTACAAATTTTCAAAGATATTGCTTTTCAATCCAAGTATCCATATTTGATCAGAATGGACTTTTCAGGGTATGTAATGTAGATCAAGGTTTAAGGTTCTGAAAGAATGGATAAACAGGCTCAAAATATATTATTTAGGGTAATTAGGCCAAGGATCCTGAAAAGCATTCTCTGGCTTTCTTTCTTTGCTTTTCTCTCTCTTTGTTTTTTAAAAAAATATATCTAGCTTTAGTTTCGGCAACTTTATTCACATTTTTTTGCCCTAAATTCTCATTTTAAAGGTACATATTTTCTCTCTTTTTTGTTTTATGATTTTATGATTTTGTTTTTTTCTTGAAATTCTAACTGAAGGTTTAGATTCTTATCTCCAAGGTTTTTTGTTCTTCCTTGAAAAATGCCTAACTTCATCTTTAGCTGTTCACTCTCTTGACTTGTTAGGATTTCAATTGAAGTCTTATTCCCTTTTTACCTCGGACTTTCACCTCCAAGGGGCATTTAGACCCTTTTAATATTTAAACACTTCCATTGAACTTTGTTTCTTGAAAGTATCCTTTTTTTGCCCTCCAATGTAGAAAATATCCTCGGTTAGGGTTTATTCAAGAAAAAAATTAATTAATAGGCTTAAATAGGTAGCAAGTAGATAATTTTTATATATGATAAAGATAGAAAAAGATGACCATTCATCATTTCAAACATGATCACTTGATTCGAAGAGCGAATTATTGAAGAATGAGATAAAAAAAAGTTTTTTTTCATTTTAATTTTTTTTTTTTGTGATGCCTCATCTTGTTTTTCGCTCAAGGTTCTAATGCCGATCAAGTTATATAGGATCGATCACATAGTTCAAAAAGGCTCTTTAAGCTTAAATTTTTGTTTTTTTTTTTTTTGGTGAAAGAAAGAGAAAAAGTATAAAGGTATGAAATAAATTGTCTTAGGCAAAAAGGGACTCTATTTTTAATCAATGTGCCTTAAGACATGAAACAAGGATTACTTAAGAAAAAAGGTTCAAGCTTTTTTGTGTCTATGGTTATAGCAAAATTTTGACACACATTGAATTACTAATTAAAAGTTTGAAAGAGTATCTGCTTGTTTAAAAATTCAAAATGAATTTTCAAAATTACCTTTTTTGTTCTTTACCAAAGAAAAGATTATTGGCTCTTTAAAGTATGAATTCAAACTCACATTCCCTGAGAGATTATGATTGATGAGTCAAGTCACTTAAGTGATGAAAGTATTCAAAAAGGTGTGAGGGTATTTGTTGGGCTTTTTCCTAATAGTAATCACAATTTCCTTCAAGAATCCTTCCATCTTTATTACAAAGAAAACTTTTTTTCTTTTTTTTATTTATTTTTATTTTGTTTATTTTATCTTGAAAATTACTTATGTAGGACTTTTATTCAAACAAATGCATAAAAAAAATTTCATAAAAGGTCCAAAGTATTCAATTCTTTCAAAGAAGTTAGATAACTCATAAGGACACCATGCACATGTCATACATAAACAGTGAAAATATTTTTAAAAAAATCTTATCTTCATTTTTTTGAACTCGAGACTTTCTTTTTCATCTCAACTCCTTGCATTTGGCAATTGAATGGAGTCAACTGGTATTGTTCAAATACCACTGTTGATTAAATCTTTAACCTTTTCTTTCAGCTGTCTGTATTTTTCAATTGAATGATCGATTGCCCCCATATGATAATCACATTGGCATTGGGATCATAACCCTTTGCCAATGGATTTGGTGTTGTTTTTAGAGGCATAGAAGTGAGATACTAACCTTTTATTAGTAAAGGCAAAAGGTGAAAAATAGGGATGGACAATTTCTCTTGATCATTCTTTGGCCTTTTTTGATTTTTTATTGGTCAGATGGTGGGTTCAAATATAGCAACAAGATCATGAATGGCCATTTGAGGATGGGAATTTGCTGAAAGCCCAAATACTGCTTTGGTTGGCAAGGATATGGGTTATGAGAGATATTACTTGTGACAAGGTGATAAGGTTGATGAAAAGGATATGTATCAAACGAGATGAAGCTATCGGGTAGATGCCCTTCCATTGTGACTGCTTGTAATTCCCCTTCATTACTTTCTGATGTACTGCATCTATTGCATCTTTCAACTTAATCTTGCCATTCTTGACTGCATTTTCTATAATTTTGCCAGAAATCACTATGTCAAAAATTTTTTTTGAGACATTCTCGATCATTTTTTTATGATAGAGAGTGTCCAAGGAATTGACAAATAGAACAATAATTTTTTTCTCTGACAAGGGTAGTTGTACTTGGGTTGCTATGTCTCTCCATCTATATGCATATTTTTTAAAAGATTTAGCTAACCTTTTCTTCATGTTCTGCAATAACATCCTATCAGCACCATATCTTCAACATGCTTATATTGTACTACGAAGGCTCTAGCCAAATCATTCTAAGAGCAAATCTTATTTCGGTCCAATTGAGCATATTATCTTGTTGCAGACCTAGTGAGACTATCTTGAAAGTAATGGATTAACAACTTATCATTATGAGTGTAACCTATCATCATTCGACAGAACATGGTGATGTGTGTTAAAGGGAATTTCATTCCATCATACTTTTCGAAATCTGAGGCTTTGAATTTTGATGGAATAACAAGATTAGGCACTAGGGTAAGCTCATTAGCATCAACACTCTCATACATATCATGGCTTTCAACTGCTTTCAGTCTCTCTTTCAACAGATCATATTTATCCTTCATCATCATATCTCTTGATGGATTTGACACCCTTTTCAATTTCTTTAATTCTTTAGGATCCATATTAGGCATAGCAATGGAGTCATAATGAGTAGGCTCGAGATTGACATTTGTCTAAATTGGAGGCAACTTAATAGAAATGCCAGTATAAGGTTGATGGGTTGCTAAAAATGCTTGCGGCATATGGGGGTCTTGAACATATATGAATCCAGCTAGATACAATGGTATCCCAACAGCTATTTCCTCCCTGTCATGTGTGTTTCAACAATTTCTTTTTTTTTTTTGTCAATTTTGCTAACATCTCATTTAATTTTGCCAACTATTTGTCTATGTTCTGTTGTATTCCTATAACTGTTTCTTTGATCTCTCATTAGGTCTTTTCTATTCTATCCATCTGACTTACATCTTTATTTTCCATGATTCTGGTATCGACTCAAGTAGTATAAGTGCACAGACTTAACTGATCTCATTTCCTAGGATAGTTATCCTTACACCTTTTATTAATTATCAAAAGTAAAAAATGCATGACATGAATTTTATTATCAAAAATCTTTTGGCTTTGAAGGTTTAACAAAAGTATATTCACAATCATCATATTTTTCCTTAGCTAGCATGAAAAATAATGAATTTAAATAGACGATGTATGATGTGTAAGTCAAATTTTATTATTGTTAAGGACAAGCTCAAATTCCCTCTTGCAGACATTTCTTTCACCTCAGAATTATGTTGAATACATACTCACAACCATCACTTTTTCATAGGCTTCTTTAGACATATAATTATTAAAAATAGACAGAGGCATCAATTCATAGAAAATTCAAGTCAAAAGAAGTGTCCATTCATTCTTAAAAGTATCAAGTTTACACATCATGAACCATGCCAGGGCTAGGGCCAAAAAGTGCTAGACCTGCTCTCACTCCCTCTCATCTTGCCTAAGAAATCCAAAAATAATTGACTAAGATTGTTGGAAAGGATAACCTTTTTCTTTAAAAACGTTTACATTTTATTCATCATCATGGCCAACCTTACTATTGCCTGCAACACTGCCTACTATCTTGGTATGGATCAATGAAAGGTTTTTTATCAATAACTGGCTTCATTTTAATGTCAAAACCTAGATATTCGGCTTTCATCAGTCCTTACACCTTATGTTTCACAGTTGTGCAGTTTTCCAGAGAATGGCCCATGATACCAAAATGTATTCACATCGGGCATTAGGGTTTACCATTTAAGGAAATGTGGTTTGCAAGGTTTAGCAGGGATAAGGGCAATGAGGTAGTTTTCTAGGAGCAGTGAGTATAACTCTGTATAAGACATGGGTATTGGATCAATAAGGGCTTTTCCTTTAGTGTTGCTAAAGTTTTTTTATCCTATGATTTGTTTGTTTTGCTAAAAAGATGGTGGTATAGTTGGTCTTAAAGTGAATTGAGAAACTCTGGGTCCAAGGTTAGGCTGAGAAAGTGGTGATAGGATAGCATGCTGAACAAGTGATTGTGAAATATGAGGTGATGGATTCAGGTGTGAAATTTTTGAAAGTTGCATGAAATTTGAAGGCCTAATCCTAGGTGCTTGGAAATGAGGTTGGAAATAGTCATAAGAAGGACTTAGGTGCCGATTTGGACTCGGGACAATTGGTGAAGGTTGTTTGAAGCCACATAACTCATTCTTGGAAATCAAACTTTGAGCTCAGTCATTTGCATGGCTAGTTTACCTATTCCTCTCTTGAGTTCACCCAAACTTTGATCATTGTTCAAATCACCCAATGCCTTAGTATGCTCTAAAAAAGTACTGAAACTAACAAGAGCTGATTGATCTTGACTTGATGAAAGTGACAACGATCCTTGAGGAATAACAAACTCAACTCCATCGCTACCTTTAACCATTTCTATCAATTGAGCCATCTATTGTTTCATCTTCTGAAGCTCGAGCCAAAATTTCTTTTGATTCAACTCTCAAGCACTAATCTTTGCTTTCAGTTGATCTCTCATTTTTGCCACTCTAATTTCCACTAAGATAGACCTTTTATTCCGAGACTTAGACTAAAAATTCTAGATTACTACCCTTACTGAATGAATGCCATAAAAATAATTTCTAACTTACATAACACAAACTATGTTTATGAACACATGAATATGATGACTGAAGAATGTCATGGAATGCATATATGCCTATGACAATGAATTTCTATACATACAAGGACCTAAATGAAAATTTTTGTTAACCATGAACATATATGCAATGAATGTAATGTTATGTTATAGGGATGGTGAGATATGAAATGCAATGTATACTCCATATGACCTTACTATTCATGAATCATATGCATGAAATGCAATGACTTACTTACATGAATGATGAGATGTATACCTATGACTAATGTAACATACTTATATGGAATGCATGAACCTATCAAGTGCACGTTATATTTTTACATGGAATGCAATGCTTGTGTTATGCCAACCTAGTGAACTTGATACTACCTTTAAATATGTAATGAAATGGAATGTGTGCACTACCCATTAAAATGCGTATGAAAGGCATGTATCATTTATCAACATGTGCATAACATGAGATGCATGTACTATACATTGACATGGATAAGATGCAATGCATGTATTATCTTATTATCATGAGAATGGGATATGGGTACATCAAAGATCAAATGAAAGTGTGAAAGATGAAACAATATTCGAAAAAAGAAAAAGAAAAAATTTTTCACACAAAATAACTAGGACTTGAAGATTAATCTTTATTTGGCCAATAAAAAAAAAATTTAAGAAAAACCTTTAATCTTTGAAAATGTTTTTTTTTTTGCCTCTTTTTTTTTTTTTTTTTTGCTTTTTGCTTGTTGGCAAATGTTTAAAAAAAATCATTTTATTCTAAAATATTTCATGAAAATGTAAATTTTGGATAACTACCAAAAGAATGAAATATGTGTCAAAAAAAATCTTCAAGAAAATTCTTTTCTCTTATTTTAACAAAAGGCAATGCTCCATCGAAGGCTGATCCACTAAGGTTCACCATATGCTGAGTGAGGATTTGTTCATCTAAAGGTTCTCAAATTGTTTCTCACTGACGTCCACACTAGATTAGTAAGGCACCCCGATCCTCAACCATTACAGGCTATGAATGGAAAAGGTTCAATTTGAGTGTAAGTGTTTCACTAGCAAATACGGAGGTTATCACCTCATGAGAGTGTAGCTACTTCATTTCCTCTTAAAAGGGATGGAGCCCGAGTCTAGAGCTCATGCATCGAGTGAATATACAAAGTGTGTGCAAAGTATTGTATTAGTCAAAATAACATAAATCAATCATAAACATAGAATCAAAATAAAGTAATAACTAACATACAATTTATTTTATTTATTAACTTGTATGAATATATATTTTGAAAAATTAAAATAAAGGGAATTAAATTCAATATCAACAAAACCAATTAAATTCAAGAACTATTAATAGCGTATAGTTAAAATTTTAGCTTGACTCTCAAAAGTCCCCAGTGGAATTGCCAAGCTGTCGTAACAGTTTTGGGACTGCCAAACATAAAGAAGTTTACAATAGAGAAAAACAAAAAGGGAGTCTTCACTAATCTTTTTTAAGGTGTAATTGGTCACCCAAAAGTTTGTCATTTTAATAAAACTATAAAAGTGGGTTTAAAATTTATCAAAAAGACAAATTTTGGTCTAGAAAACTAAATTGTATTCGGGAGTAAGTTACATGTGGGGAAGGATTAGCACCCCCACAACGCCCATAAATTGGTACCATTTAATCATGCATTATTTTCAATATTGGATGAAATGGTTTTGATTTGATATTTAATAATATAAATTCTCTTTTATATTTTTTAAATTAATTTTATCAAAATTCTTTATTAGGACTATCGAGAAAATCTCTAAGTTAAAGAATTATTTTAAAATTCTCCAACATCTAGGCAGAATTTTAAAGATAATACTTTTGACTGATATTTACCACGACATCCCTTGAAAATAAAAATAACATCTTTTGCAAAAGATAATTGTTGGTAACTCTCCAACATCTAGGCAAAGTACCAAAAATTATTTCCTTCAAAATGTTATATTTATTTTGTTTTAAAATTGCCCATTTTTGAAAGTAAGTAAATTAAATAAGAAAACATTTTGTATGAAAAAGTAAATGATGATATTATCAAGTAACAAGTAGAAATTAAAGACAGAGAAGTGCAAATAAGTGCAAGCAATAACAAATAAATGTATGCAAGCCAATTGATGCTATGTATGATGATGGAATGCAAATTTGAAATTGGATTCTTAAATATAATGAGACCACCTTAACTCTCTAACATCTAGACAGAGCTTAGGTGTGATTATTTATATTTAAGATCTCATTTTATTATTATACTTTTATTATTAATTAGTTATTAGCCTTTTTTGGATTAAGGATTCACCTGAAAAACTTAATGGAATAAAGTTTCCTAAGTACCCTATCATTTAGGCAGCATTCGGAAACAAATTACTCTACTTGAGATTTTTACACGTATCCTTAGAGTTTCAAAATGGTTTTGAGTAAAGGCTTAGGTCGAGATTTTAAAGTTTGAATAATTTTTTGGTAATGATTCGGGACTGCATACCAAATTTGAAGTTTTTAAAATTTTGGATTTTAAAACTTTGGATTTTAGGGTTTGGGATTTTGGATTTTAGGGTTAGGCTTTCGAGTTTCAAATGGTAGAGTTTGGAGATTTGGGATTTAATTTTAGGGTTTGCAGGTTTGGGGTTTGGATTTTTAGGGTTTAAAGGGTTTAGAGTTTAACTTTAGGGTTTAGAGTTTAACTTTAGGGTTTGAATTTAGGGTTTGAAGGGTTTAGGGTTTAGATTTTAGGGTTTAACGAAAACACGAACATATCTAAAAATCTCCAACATCTAGGCGAATTTTTGAAGTAAGTTCTATTTTTATAATTTTTGAAAATTAATTAAAAATTTCATATATTTTCTTTTCATAAAAAATTATTATTATTATTATACTTATTTTAAAATTTTTTAATTTTAAAAAAAAAATTTTATAATTCCCCAACATCTAGGCCGAATTATATTTTGGGGTATATTTTTATTTCCTCCAACATCTAGGTAGGAAAAATAAAAATATTCTATTCTTATTATTTATTATTATTTTTTTAAGCATTTTTAGTTTTTTTATTTATTTTATTTATTGTTCAAAAGTTTGAATTCATGGTTTATTTTTATTATTACCATTATAAAAGACAACAAAATTTATTTTAACACATTAAACATTTTATCATGTATAAACATTAATAGTAAAATTTAAAATAACAAAAATAAAAAAAAATTTTACTTGAATCGGATCGATCAACGACGGTTTGGTTGGACTGAAAAAGAGTCGGTTTGGTGCGCAGTTCGATTGAACCGATTCGGTCCTGTCTGATTGAACCGATTCAAAGCTGTTGGAAAAATTGGGTTAACGAATCAGTTGCACGGATCTCGAGTTGGGTCACGAGCATGTAGGGATCCTTCTTGGTCCAAACGACGTCATTTTGAGCTTTTCTTTTTTATATAAAAAGCCAACTTTTTTTTTTAGATCATTTTCCTCTTTTTCTAAAAAAAAAAAAAGTTACAGAGCTTAGGGATTCTCTCTGACCTTAGCCGGAGTTTGACGTCGTGCCACCGCGTCGGCCGTAGCTGAGGTTCACCGTCGACGACGGTTGTCGATGATCAAAAAATAGAAAAACTCTTCCAGAAGCTCTTATTGGCTTTCTCTTTTCAAATTCGATGTCTTTTTTGTCAGAAACAGTCCTGATATGAACAAATCGGGCTTTGAAGATTTTGTTTTCTTTTTTTAAAAAAAAAAAACTCAAAATGACATTTTGTTTTTTTTTTTGTTGCAGGAGAGCTTTGGAGCTGAGATTCCTCCCTACAAAAAGGACTACTTGTTTTTGTTTTTGTTTTTTTGTTTGGCTGTTTGGGGACTGTTTGCGGTCTTCTAGTGGGTGAGTCTGGTGGGAGTGTGGGAAAGCTTTTGGAGTTTTAGGTGTTTGAGTTTTGGTGCTTCTGTGTCTGAGAGTTCGAGAAAAGCTAAAAGGGGAAATGTTGGGTGCTTTATAGGGCTAGGAATGGTGATGGCAGGTAAAGCATGCGCTTGGCAAGGTATGGGTAATGGTTTTATGCAGTTGGGGTCGGTAAGGTGCAAGGATTCTGATGGGACTAGGGATGGTTATGACAGTAGGGTAGGTGGCCAATAGTGCCGTGCAAGGCACCACTGCCATCCCGATTTTCTTTTCTCTTTTTTTTATTTTTATTTTTTGTTTTTATTAATTAATTTTAATTAAATCAATATTATTATTATTATTATTAAAATTATTATTAGAAATGAAAATAGTAGACCGAACAAAATCCAGTATTTACACTATGTAGACTACAATATCAATTAACACGTAAGCCAAAATCCATGTTAGCCAATTATTTCAATTTTTTTTGTCTTTTTTTTTTTATCTGATCAGTTGGATAACCCCTCCATTTGACCAGACTCCGAGCTCGGGTCTTACAAAATGAAACATGGCTTTGGATTGGAGTGGGCTCCATAATAACAAATCAAATTAAACAATTATATCACAGATATAAGACACCTACGTCTATGATCAAACCAAAATAAATATCACTTAAACCTGACAAATTTCCTTTAAATACTAAATATCACTCCATTTGCATTCGCCATAAAATCTACACTTCGTTTAGTAAAGCCCCAAAGAAAAAAAAAATCCCCGAATGAAACAAAGAACAAGTTTGTGGCACATGGGCCTGAGGGCCTTAGATTTTTTTGCAAGAGTCAAGCTCCCATGAGAAATTTTACTAGAACAATTTACCAATATATAGCCATACAAAGCATAATAAGAAGGAAAAAGGAAATAATACAAACTACTATTTACCAGAAACTATACCTAAACTTAGGAGTGCGATTTCTTCAAGAAAAATCTTGCATAACAAAAAGGGAGCCAGCAAGATTTTATCATTATATTTGCCTTTTACAAGAAACGTTTGATGTCATGTACCGACGTCATCGCCGGTGGTTGAGATCATTGCGGAGATTGATTTGGGGATGGTTTGAAGCAAAAACATAAGGATACAATTTACAAATCTACACAAACCCAAAGAAAAAAAAAACAAAACATGGCTTTTATTTTTTGGCTATTCTTTTTAGGATCATATTGTACAAATAGAGCGATTAGCAGTAGAGAAAAAAAAAAAATGACATTGGCTTAAAACATGTTCTGATTTGGCAGCTTACATACCAGTCACAACATTTTTCTGTTAGTTGTTTGGATGATATTGATTTAAGTGATTAAATTTGAGATATTTAGCAAACTTTAATGATTTGAATGTGACAAATTGAAATTTAGTGACCTAGTTAAAAAAATGACCAAAGTTGGGTGATTATACTTGAAATTTACTCTAATTTCACTATCCTACTGTACTTTTTTATGCAATTTTAGTGATGAAAATAAAATATACCATCTAAACTAACGAATATTTCATTAAAATTTTTCATTTAGTTTTATTTTTCATTATATGACAAAGTAAAAAATACTTTATTTCAAATTTTAAGGATAATATCAATAATTAAATAAAAGTAATTAGATTTTTTAAAATATCAATATTTCCATTATTTTAATGTTTTTGTAAAATTATAAATACTATTTTTAGTATTTTTTTAAAAAATTATTTTTTTATTTAATCTAGTAACTAAGACAGGATCATTCATATCCCTATAGTAGATTATATATATGGATTTGGATATAGTCTGTTTACATCGATTAAAAGGTAATAAAAGAATTCAATTCAATTTATATTAATTAAAGAAAGAAACGTTTTCACTTTGAAGTTTATTTTGTTAATTTCATCACCTGAATCTCGTATAAAAATGGAATAGTATAAATTTTCAACCAAATTAATTAAAGTGGACCCTTTTTAAATCATGGAATAAAATTTTTTGTTGACATATATAACTGTCAAGGAAGAGAAATCGAGATGATTATGTACATGGAAAAATGTTGGATATATAAATTATTAAAGTATTATATACACATAATATAAAAGTTGTCCCCTTCTCTTAATTAAGGGCCAGCTTATATTTGTCTTAAAAAGTAATTTAGGAGTAATTTTGAAATTAAAAAAATTGATAAAACTTTAAGAAAACTCTAGACTATTGAAAGAGAAGAAAAGTGATAGAACAGGAAGAAGAAGAAGAAGTTTCTTCTAAAGTTTGAATGCCTGCATCAATCGGAATGATTTTTTTCATATTGTTCCATTTTATTTTATTTTGAGATTTTTTATTTGTTTGAGTCACATGGAGGAATATAGAGAGAGAGAAACAAAGGAAGGAGAAAGAGTGGGTTTTTTTTTTTTAACCATTGTTATCTATTACACTGTGGAGCCTTATTCGGGTTTTTCAAAGCTTCTACAGTTTTAAAAATATGGCTTTGGTTCTTTGTATTTTAAGCTGATGAAGCCAAATAAAAAAGACATAAGAAAAACCTCATTTTTCTGCTTTTGTTTTTACAAGATGAAACCAATTCAATTTTTTAGCTCTTGACCTAGGATTCAAATAGCGGTGCAATAACAGTATAGCGGCCGCTATTTAGTGGAATCTATACCCACCATCACCGTTATTCAACCGATATTGGGTGTGAAAAAAATTTACATCTTTAGCGATTCATTGTGGTCGAAAAAAACATCGTAATGGCTAATAGCGACAATAGCAGGACACAATTGGCTCTATTTCCATTTTTTTTTCATGAAATTTTTTTTTTCATCTTTAAGCATTAAAATTTCAAACTTTAACAAAATAAAGCCCCAAACACAAAAAAGAAATTATAGATTTATAATGACTTAGTAAAAAATCAGGCTCAATAAAAAATCAAGAAAATTTTGTTGAAATCAAATAATAATAAAACACATAAATTTACCTTTTCTTCCCTGTTCGTATGCAAATTTGTATTGTATAGGGCTTAAAAAAACTTAGACTTTAGAAAGATTTTGCTTGAAACTTTAAATTTTCAAAAGTTCATTTATGAGCACTCTGTGGACATGGGTTTCGGACTATGCTAGTTGGATCCAAAAAGGAATCAAATGAGTCATTGGGTGGAAAGTTGGATTAAGGTGGAAGCTTGGAGATTGGTTGGCTGCCATGGTTGGTGGATGATTCGTGGAAAGCAAAGATTGGGAAAAACATGAAAGAAGTTTGAGTGGAAAGATTTAGAGGATGCAGGGGAATTTTGAAAGAAATATTTGAGTGAAGTGGAGAGTTTGGTAGGCACCAGCCAATGCTTGACCAAACTAAAATATATATATATATATATTATTAATTTAGGGGCAAAATTTTAGGGAGAAATAATTGGATAAAATTGAAAAATTTTGAGAATTAACTTTGATTGAAAAATTTGACATGAAAGAGTTTAATATAAATTTGAAAGGTATATTATATCATATTTTAGATGAAAAAAATAAAATATTAAATGATTAATATTAATTTGATTTTTTATTTCTATTTTTATTAGGATTTTATTAATGATTTTGTTGTTTTAATATTTGTATGTTGTTAATTTTTTAAATGTGAATATTTTACTATAATATTAAAAAATTGTAAATAATTTTTTTATATAAATAAAATAAGAAAATGTGTCATTAATTACTTTAAAAATCATGAAAAAAAAATTTTATGATTATAATTATAATTACTATGTTTTATAATAAGTTGTGCAAATTTAAAAATAAATTCATGACGACCACGATAATCGTAATGATTGCGATGATATCCATTACATCCGCAATCGCGATAAATGTAACGCAATCGAAAACATGTCCACAATTGCAATTTGAATCTTTGCTCTTTGATTTACTTTTGCATGTTGATGAGAACATGCAATGTAGAGGTGAGGTCTTTTTTTGTTTTGTACTTTTGAATAAAGCTTTAAAAGTTTGGATGCTTGGTATTAGACGAATGTATGTGAATTTTTTTTCTGATTTAGCTTCTGGGTTTTGATGTCAGTGCTTTGTCATCCATGCGCCAATTGTAACAAATCAATTGTAACAGCTGGTAGAATGCAAGGGGCAGTTCAAACTTTTTTTGCATGGAAATACCGTAAAAAACGCGGTCTTGCAACACATTCGGGTGGTCAATCCAATAATGCGACCAATTATTTTTCCCGCTTCTAATCTGTTTCATCTACTCATGGAAGAGCATGGCTTTGAGAGTACCACCATTGCTAACATTTTGAAAGCAAAAGGTAAAGGTGTAGATGGCTTTTAGCTTTGGTGCATTAAAGATGACACTGTGCACAATGCTGTGAAATCGGTGGGCATCTTTATGATTTTCATAAAATCTTAATATTGTCATTGACTAATTTATATGCATGCTTATTTAGTTCATTTCTTTTCACGTGACTGAACACAATGTTGGTGCCCTAGTGGTTGTAAATCCTAGGGAGCAGAAATAAATTCCGGGTGTCATCACAGAGAGAGATATTTAACTAAGTATACTTTTAGAAGATCATTAGGCATCAAGACATTTCAAAATTTGAATGAATGAAGTATTTAGAATTTTTCTGTACCTACATGGTTGTTGGAGGGATGGAAAAAATTTCATGGCTTATGAATCTTCCTATGCTAAGTCTTTTCTATTATTTATTGAGCAATATTATTAGTCAGAGAGAATTGGACAAAAGATACGTGAAACACATATAATTAACTATTTTGAGAATTTTAATGTTCTTTATTCTTTTGATATTAGTGCTATGAAAGATTTAAAAGTGTTGACTTTTTCTCTGTAATCATTGCAGCTATATAACTCCTAAATATTTTGGATATTTGAGAAATCATTTTGTGATTCGCATTACTTAATTAATCCATAATTTGATTGCATATCCCCTTATAATATGATGTGTCTACTTTATCATTGATCATTTGCAATCAAGATGATTCTCATATAGTGGTTTACATATGTGGTGTTTGGAGAATTTGGCAATCAAGATTATGTTTGAGGTATATTTAACAATTTTAATTTTCAATGCAAAAATTTCAATTTCAGCTAACTATTTCCTTTGATTTTGCATGTTTTATTTTCTTTAGATCAAGAAACTAATAGAAGCTGCATGCCCTTTCGGAAACCAAAATCTTAGCAGCTATAATATAGAAGCAATTCAGACCAAATATTAGGCAAAGCTTGTGGCAGGTATTCTCTTTAGACTAAAACAGGGAAAGAAGTAGAAACTTAAAGTTAAGGCACCTCAGCATCCCGGTTGCATATATAATATCCAGCTTCTATAATTAATTACTAAATCTGTACATCAGCCAATTTATGCGAAAGTGTCCTGTATATGGCTCTGATAGAATCCGGAGTAGTTCCACAACAACCTCCTACAATGGAAGCGCCAACCTCACACCCTTTGTTTATGTAGGAGACAAAATCTTCATCTGAGAGTCCGATATTTTCCTATCACATAAACAATGATGCAGATAAGTCTGGTATGGCATATTACAAAATAAGACTATGAAAGTTTTCCCCAAAAATAAAAGACTGAAAGACTTTGAAGACGCCACGGTTGAACATGAGAATAAACAAATTGATAATAACAACATAGTTCAGCCTCTTTTTTATAATTATTTTGCAATTTCCTTTTCCCTTCATTTTCTTTAAAGCCAAATAGAAATAAAAGTTTGTTGGGCAATCTAATTTTTATCTATTAGACATGAGACCTTTTCCCTTGCAATCAACGAGATGAATTCTATATTATTGTTTTATAATGGGAATAACCTCATTTCATTTGTTATAGTGTTTTTTTCCTTGCCATAATAATTTGCACCTTCTTGTCATTTTTATGTAAAGACTATCATGCTGACACTTGAAAATGAAAATAGATAAAAGAATATTTCTTATTGTTGTCAATGGTTGTATGAAATTTTTCGTCAAAAGTGGGCATCTTATTTAGGCAAATGTTATTACAGCACTTATTTAAGGGATCACAGGAAAATCTCTTTATTTCAACTCTAGCAGCTATATAACTCCTAACCATTTTGGTTATTTGAGAAATCATTTTGTGATTCACATTACTTAATTAATTTGTGATTTGATTGCTTATCCCCTGATATAATATGATTTGTCTACTTTATCATTGATCATTTGCAATCAAGATGATTCTCATTATACTGGTGTACAAATGTGGAGTTTGGAGAATCTGGCAATCAAGACAATGTTTGGGATATATTTAACAATTTTATTTTTCAGTGCCAAATTTTAAATTTTAGCTACTATTTCCCTTGATTTTGCATGTTTTATTTTCTTTAGATCAAGAATTTTTTATTTTACTTATTAAATGAAAGAGAATTTTGATTGGCTTGATCTACATTGGATCTGCTTAATTTGGTGAAAGTTTTGTAGCTGCTATAATTATTTTTTGGCTGATGCATGCTATAAATATTCAAACAAATAAATGTCACTCTAAATCAAGTTATTCCACTCAATTATACATCATAATAAGTTTTTAGTTATTTATTGAACTTTTGAATTTATAGAAAGTATTTTTCTTCATGCATTTGCAGTAGGTCAATTTCAATAAATTACTTATTTGCTTTGATGAGAATTATTCCTATGTAAGTCCTGTAATTGGTTGTGGTATCTTTTAAAAATATTATTGTTGTAGATACCAGGTTCACATGTTCCTCTGGGGAGGTTGAGAGGAGGAAACACCTGCAAGCAGATTAGTGGTGAGCACCTCTTTGATTTAGCTAGATTTTGCAACTTATATAGTTCTTGAATGGATAGATTCAAGGTTGTGCTGTCTCAAATCTTGAACTTTAACTTCATTTCCTGTAAAGTTATAATCTACCTATATTTTTTAGTAATTTTGTGACTATGGGTAATCATACTAATTTTTGTTGTTATTTACGTCTATCAATCATATTAATCAACTTCAATTTTTTTTTTTCTATATAGACATTATTTCTGTTGTTTTCACAAATTATGTTTGCCACATGAATGATCTAATAAATGTCACAGTTTGAGAGAACTTCGCACACCTCTTTAGAGAAGCTCAGTTTTTAGGCAATGAAGATAAAACCAATCATTGTATTTATAGCCATGACGTCACAAAATTCATGGGTAAGAAATTGTATTTTAAATTTCAAACACTATTTACTTTCTAATAGATAAAAATCCAACCATTCAATTGACAAAAAAGTAAGTTACTCTGTTTTAGGCGACATACAGCCCTATTCCTCCATATACAATTCTCACAATGTTTAGTTACATTTCAAAAAAACAGGGCAACTATCAATTGCAACATGTTTAGCTTCAAATAATTTTATCAATCCTGACATTTTATCTCCTCTTGAGCTAAAGACTAGGTATGCCTGAACATAATTGACATGACAAATCATTCCAAATGCAATTCAAAGTTTATATATGTATAATTCATTTATATTAGGGTGCTTAATTACTTGGACGTATCACATGATTGTTTTCAATCTTTATTTGCAATAAATTGACAGTTATTAATATAATATTTATATTTTTGCTACAAATTTATTCAGTTTGCACATCTTCTATGTACCAGGAATTTGTGAAGAAAAACAACTGAAGTTCTCGTTGCATATGTTGCAACATGTATCAAGTAAGTATTATAAAAATAAGTGAAACCTAGCATTAAAAGAAAATGTCTTAACTATTAGATGCAACCTAGCTTTCTCCCCTTATCTGTAATCTATACTTATTATAAAAACTGTCCCCAAACTCAGATTTGGTGGACAGCTATTAATTGTCTTAAATTGGTGAGTATCTTAGATTGAAACATTGCTATATATGGAGCTTTGCTATATAAAAACCGTCTTCATTGAAATATTTACCTGAAGAGAATGTTGAAAAGAGAAGAAGAAAAGAAAAGAAACACTGTCACTAAAGCTTTACAGATATATATGGAGCTGTGGCACTCAATTATTTTAATGTTGCAACTTAGATGAAAATTTATTTTATAATACAGGAAAATGTTTTACGATTAAAACACTTTTAAAACAGCATTACTAATTATAAGGAAGCAACTAAATAGGATTTAACATATCCTGACTTCTTTGTGGATATGTTCCTTGGTTTTATGGTCAAGGTCAATGGTGCAAACTCCTGCAACCATTAGCCATACTAATAATAATTTAGTTTATTTATACAAAAAAAAAAATGTTGCTTGCTATAATGAATTCTGTCTTTGCGTATGTAAGTTTGCCATTCTGCTAAGCAAGATCCTTTTCATTATGTTACTAGTTGCAGATTTGTGCCATGTTATCATGGCTACAGTATCCAGCTTGATAATAGCTTATGAACTGGTAAGTACCCACCAAAAATTGCCATGACGGTGAGATGTTATTAGCTTGTCTGTTCTAAACTGCTATTGTTACTAAAAAGGAGATGGGTAGAAGGTAGTAATATTATATTTCATATTTTAACCTTTGATGCGTTTTAGGTGTGTGGCAATACTAAATTAGTGAAGTTTATGAGAATGGTTGCATCTCCGACTTGAGAGTAGTTTTTAAGCAATCAAAGTCTTCAATAACAATGGTAAAAGCGACATGCATGAAGATGATAATAATTTTTATAAAAGTGATTTTGGTATGTTCTCTTTTCATAAAACATAGATGGGGTATGTTCTCTTTTCATAAAACATTGATTCAGAAAACAATGGTAAAAGCCTAAAGAATGTTCTCTTAGTTACCGGACCAATTGGGGTATGCATAAAAGTCTTGGCTAGAGTTTAACACATGTTTTCTTGCTCTGAAGTTAACCTTTGTGTCTGTACGTTTTTGTAACTCACATAATGAACTATCATGCTTGGCTTTGAATGAATTATTATCACTTTATCATATGTTAATACATGTTGCAGTTGATATTTCCTTTAATATTGGTTGAATTCTTTGTTCTATGTACTATTAGTCCTTGATGGTATGTTTCTTGGCTACAAGGTTTATTGGCGTCTCTTGGGTTGATTTAAGATTTTTCTTTTCCTGAAAAAGGAACTAGGCCCTTGACGTTAAGTTGATTTACTCACAACATTAAATGTAGTTACACATGCAAAGATTTCAGTTTGAGATTGTATAAGGTTTGAGAGAACTCTCTTGCTTATATTAAATTAGAACTCCTTTCCAATTCTTTCTCTTAAAAGGTCGCCATTTGGAGAGCATTTAGTATTTTGTTTCTCTAAACTTGGATGCAATTCCATTTTTTTATTATATATTTTTTAATATTTAAACTAATACACAATTGTATTTTACTCCCATAAGCAAAGACGAATTTGAAACCTAATTATTATAAAAGGACAATGAAAATTTTGAATTTGACAAATGTGGCATATCTATTATAGGATGTTGTCTTAGTTACTAGATTAAATAGAAATAATTAAATTGATTTTTTAAAATATCAAAACTAGTATTTGTAATTTTATAAACCATAAAAATAGTGGTATTATTGGTTTTTAAAAAATCTAATTATTGTTAATTTTTATTTAATTATTGCTATTATTCTTATTTGAAATTTGAAATAAAGTATTTTTATGTTTTCATATAATTAATAAAAAATAAAAATAATTGAAATTCTTAAATGAATATTCTTTAATTTAGTGGAATATTCTATTTTCATATTAGAATTGCATAAAAAATGTAAAAATTGTATAAAAAACTGAGTGATAAATATGGAGCCCCAAATTTAATCCGATGGTGAATTTTACTTTTTCCCAATTATATATGATCACGTCATTTCTGTTCAAAAAACAAACGTTACTGGGTGTTTGTGCAAAACAAAACATATTGGGTTATTGTAGATAATAGCTAATTGTCACATAGGGCAAACAAAACATGCCTCCATGTGAAATGATCTGACAGCTAATATATTTGTCAGTCGACAAAAAGACATGATGTAAATTTTCAAAAATATTTACAATTCAAGTGATCATTTTTAATATTTTCATATTGAAATGTCAAAACAGGACAAGATTAAAATTGAAAATATAAATATTCCTCTCAAATATGAAAGTAATTATACAATTCTAGCAAAAGAATCGCTAAATAAAGCAAAAAAGATTATATAAATACACCAGTTTAGCTTCCTTCTAATAAAAAATAGAGATACAAGTGTAGAATAGAGCTCGTCTAACCAACAAGCCTATGCCCAACATTGGAACACTTTATAGATCGCCCCTAAAAGCCCGATTGAACTTCAATCATTGTTTCTCCATAGGCCCAAACACATTATAAACGGAACTAAAAGGCAAACTAGCTAGTGATCATCTGCAATTTTACACATGACATAAAAATAATATAAAAAAAATATTGAAATAATTTAAAATTTTGACAAAAAATCATATAATTTTAGTAAAAATAAAAAAAAATGTACTTTGTTTGACATATCAATATAAATTGTGATACAAAAATTTTTATATTTTATTCGAAACAAATATATAAATTATCAAATCTAAATCAATTTATACATGATAAAGCAACAATATGATCTAATTAGCTAAGAAGTAACAGTAGTCCGTAGGAAATCAGGTGATCTTAGCTTTATTATGGTTTGACAAGAAAGGATCCTATGAGGAAGACAAGAAATAAATAAGTGAAGTGTCAACCGAGGATGACTATCGTATGACAATAGATTTAATAATTTGTATATTTGTTTTGTGTAAAATATTGATAATTTACGTATTTATATTTTATTTTATATAAAATTTAAGTGTCACTATTTATACCGATATGAAAATATTTTTTTTTGTTTTGTTGAATTAATATATAATTATTATATTATCATATCATGTTTTATATTGTTAAATATTTGAGGCAATCAAAAGCATGTTAAGTTGGGTGATGAAAAATATGGATCACAAGTAGTCGCACACACGAGTGTTTTTTACCACTAGCATAGCACCTATTCATGGAATAGAAATTAAGCTCTTTGCTTCTCTCTTACCATAGAATTTAGGCAAATTGAGTTGGGTTTAAATTGAATACTTGGAGTCAAATCATTTTGAGTTTAAATTATTTTAATATTAAATTTTTGAACTTTAAAATTAAATTATTTTAGTTTTGGATCATTTCAAATTGTTAGATTCAGATTTAGGTGAAGTGATTGATTTTTTTTTTTTGTCAGATCAAATTAAATTTAGCTCAAATTCGAATGAATTAAGCAAGGTTTTTTGGATTTGGATCAATAGCTCTAGGTATTGAATATTAATTAACAAATTCATAGTTAACTAAAAAGTAAGGGAGAAGCAAAAAACAATTCAATCGTATTAATTAAAAAATTCATAATTAAGATATCATATTAAATATTTCATTATAATTTAAAGATTATTTATGATATTATCTCAAATTTAAATAATAACACCATAAATAAAACGACATGACCCTACTTTGAATGGTGCATAACTGATTAGTGGCCCATCAGAGATCAGCATTTTGGATCCCAAATAGAAGAGTGTGCATATGCTAGAATGTTGGGAATATTTCCCTTACAATTTTTTCCACTAAAATCTTATTAGGATATATTATTCCATTAATTTCTGTACTCATCGAATTTGAAATTTAATCTCTTTAATATTATTTATATAAATATTATTTTTATATTATTTTAATTTAATAATTTTAATTCAATTGATAATTTTATTAAATTTATTGTATTAAATATACTTATGTAATCATAAATTTATTAATATGATCGTTAACATTATTGATTTGACATTTTGATTTGATTAAGAATAAAATTAGTGCTGATGTGATTAATTGAAATGAGTCATGGCAATTTCCATCATACCATTTTGGCTTTTTTTTTTTTTTTTTTGGCTTTTAATCAATTTTTTTTCAAAAACATTAATTTGAAATTTTTAATTGGTTAAAAATTGAAAAAAAAAAAAAAAAAAGACAACATTTAAAAAATAAAAAAATTCCCCAAATCCCTTTGCTAACTAAACGATTCAAAACAAAAAAAAAAATCCCAAAATTTTAGACCCTAATAAAAAATTCTTCCTCATCCTTAGCTATCACTCTAACCCCACCAAACAACTCACCATCTATGAAAGCTGTCTCAAAATTGATATTGACAAAACCTTGTGGTGGCAGCTGCCATTTTGAAAACTTTGGTCTTAAGGCTCGCCCTTATATTCTGAGCTTGCTGGTATTCTTGTAAATAATTTTTTGCAAAAACCAGCTGTGACTCGGCTACTCCTCACTTCACCCTTTTTTACCTTTGCATTCATACTATTCCAGATTACCCACATTACCACTAGACCCAAGTCCCCAAAGAATTTTTGGTTTATATATGTGTAAATATACAGCAACCAGTAGTGGCGGATCTTAACAATCGAATTTGGGGGTCCATAGTATATGTCATAATGTCTAGATGGGAAGAACCTATCAATTAGACACAAATAATCATAGAGTCATCATTACTTTTTTTTTTATTTAAGTGTGATTAGCTTTTTATGTAAATTTATTTTTTTAAAAATTATTTTAAGTATAAACTAAAAATCTTTAAAAAAAAAAAGTTTTAATCTATATCAACAGATTAAATTCGAAAGTTGAATACGTACAGAAAATGTTTTAACATTTTTTTACGTCTAAAATTAGTATCAAATCAATCATATATTATCTTACCTAAGCTTTATTATCGTACAAAAATTCTGTAAAAACTACAATGCAATCATGCAATCATATAAATATTATAAATATCATGTTAATATAAAAATCATATAAAAAATAATGCCAAGATATCATACAAAAAATCATCATGTAATAAATCATGCAAAAATATAATAAATCATGCAAAAAAATAAAATAAAATAAAAGTTATTTTTCATTTTTTTCGTTGTTTTCTCAATCAATTAAAAGAAAGAATTAAAGAAATTTGAATGGCCAAATAAAATAGAAAATCAAATAGAAAATAGAAAAATCATATAACCAAAAAATCAAAATTTACGAATGAATCGGGTCGGGGTAGATGTATTTTGAGCTTTCACGTGGATCACAAAGGTTACAGGCCAACAGCCTCCTCTTGTATGTCCAAAGCGTAACACTTAAGCTTTCAATCCAAAATGGTAGCATTTCAATCTTTATATTTAAACTCCTTTTTTTTACCTCCTTCAAACCTTTCTTCTCTCTATTGTCTTTCTTCTCAGAAAACAAATTGAACTTAAAAACGAAAAGAACCAGAAACAACGAATGCCACCGTTGCTCATTCACTGTCGATTTCTTCGTCTTATGCCGTTAATCGTGCTTTCTTCCTCTTCCCTTTTTCTTCTTTTCTATGTTATTTTCTCCAAAAGTTCTTCCCTAAAACCAAGTACTAGACAAACACCAACCCAAATCTGGGAAGCTCATCGTTGTCACCTCCACCATCGACCACGAAACTCGTTCGCCGCCTTTCAACTTTCTCTTCTTTCTACCAAAAAAATCTCTAAAGACAAGTCCAAGCCAAAACCGCAAGTCGAAAGGACCCTTTGGAACTTTCCTTGCATTTGTTGTTTTTTGTTGTTTAATTGCTGATGTTCTATGTATTGTGTGATGGTCTTCTGTGTATATGTTATCCTATTGCTTGTTGCCTTTGTTTTCTGTCTTTGTTTAGGATTGCTTCGGATCTTTGTTTGCTTCTGAATTCTTGATTACCTTGTGATCCCTAATTCTGGCTCTAAATTGCTGTTAATTGCCTCTAGGTCTTTTTGCTGGAGATTGAATTTACTGGCATTTGGTGATTGATGTTGTGCTTGTGTTCGGATGGGTTCGACTTGGCTGATTTCTATGTTTTACAATGTATGGCTACTGGGTGTAGGTGTTCTCAGGTCTAGCTTCTTGTTTCTGCCTGTATCTTTTATGATCGATTGCTCTGTGTTGTGTTTCTGCAAATTGCATTTGGAAACTAAGGTTGTTAATTGCTTGCCGTTGGGCCCTCCTTGCTTGATTGTTGGATTTGTAGACTTGGCTCAAGTATGGAAAAAACTATTGGTTTTAATTGCTTCTATCTCAATCCTCGTCTGTGCCCACCTTTGCTTTTGCTCTATGTATGCTCAATTGTGTTGCTTGTCACCTATGATTGTTGCTGTTGATTTTCGACTGCTGTGTGAATTTCCTTCTATGATTGCCTAACAAAAAATTTTCTCAAAACAATTGTTTAACTGTGTATTTCCCTCCCCTTTGATTTGAAAACATTGCCTAAAATTTTTTTCTTTTCAATGGCCTGACCTCCGTTTTCTGCTGTCCTGCCTCCCTTTATTCACAGATTCAGAGCTCTTTTTATAGGGATGAATTCCTAATTGAATTTGGACAAAATTTAACTTCGCTGAATCTTATGCCAAAGATTTCCTGGATTTTCTCGAATGATTTTTCTTTCTGCAGTGAACAGTATTCCTTAGGCAATGAATCTTTAATTTCTAGAATCTAAGATTGAATCAAGACAAACATGGAATCCAAGATTTTCCCTATAAAATCTCACTTTTTTTTTGTTTTTTTATTTTTTTATGACTTTGACCAACAAAATTAAACCAAAAATAAAATCAAATCAAAATCAAAATTAAGGTTAAAATTAACATTAAAAAAAATTAAAATTAAAATTAAAATACAATCAAAATTAAAATTTTTAGACTTTTAATCTTTGGGTCCAAAATTCATTTTTTGTATTAAATTCTAATTGTACAATCAAAACCCATTTTAATGCAGGAAAATTCCTAGACAAAATGGGATGCTTACATTATATTGAATCTTTTTTTTTTTTTTCATAGAATGTATGTTATTATATTATTAATATATATATATATGCAAGAAATATACTAACAAAATATATAAGTTCTCAAAATTATAAGTTTTGATTCAAACCAATGTAGAAGGAACTAGCAATAAAAATAAATGTATAAAGAAACACAATACATTGAATAAATAACTTTATTTAAAATTGTGAATATTTCTTATAATTATGAGTGATTTTCTTTCACAAAAGTATAAATAAATTAATTGTTAAACAATATATTTTTTATCAAAACAAGAAAAATAAACTATATAATTCAAAGAATAAAGTTTGAAATTTTAAGATTAGTAGTTAGGATTTTTTTAACCTTTAAATAAAGTGGTTTTAATCTAGCTTTTGTGTTGAAAAAAATTGCATGATAGAAAAAGAAAAAAAATCTAAGGTAGTATTAAAAATGTAGAATTATATAGAAAAGAGATATTATAATCAATTAAAAAGCATAGAAAAGGCATGTTTGGTACTTGATTAGAGACCTTCAATCTTATTCGAGAAATTAGAAAGTCAATTTGTCTTTTATTAAATTTATATGATTTTGATTTAACTTTTGTGATAAATTTCTTAATTTTAAAATTCTATTGGTAAATAAATAGATAAACAATAATTTAATTTTAACACCTCTTAATTTCAATGAATAAAACTAAATTATGAAATCACATAAAAAAATAAAATTAATGACTTTGTTTGAAGAGACCATTTAATTTTATCATAACATATTGTAGACTACTTATTTAGTCAAAGATCTAGGTATGTTAGACTTGATCTAAATTCAAACTCAAAAATCAATTGTTATATTTTATAATTTATTTTTATTTTTATATTTTTAAGTTTATTTATCATTATTTCATAGTTTATATTTATCCTTGTATTTCTTTATTTTTTACCCCTTTATGTTAATTTCTTCTTTATTTTATTTATTTTTTTCTTAGTTTATCTCATTTATTGTATTTGTTTATCTCATTCATTTTTATTTCATAAAAAGGAAAAAAATAAAAGTATTAAGAAAATTAAAAAAGGTTCAGATAAACTTTCGGTTATTAAAATTGAAAGGAGATTGGGATTAGGATTTGATTTCAAGATAAAATTAAGTTTGTGATAATTCAATTTTTTAAATTAGTAATAGACCAAAAACAGAGAGAGAGAAAATAGTTAGGAGTAACAAAAATTGGAGAGCAAAAAAATATTTTGGTTGCAAGTGTGTGAAAATTGTTTCTAGGAAATTGGAGAGAATTAAAAATAAAAACGATATTGGAAGGTTGTATTTGGCATAAAAGAGATATTTTTGTAAATTTTTTTGGAATTTTTTAAGTTCCTTTGAAATTTTCATTTGAATTTTTTGATGAAATTCAAACTTTCCTACAAAAATCCTAGTTTTCAATGATTGATTCTAAATTATGACGACCAAACCCAAATTTCGACCAAACTCAACAAGATTTCAATGATAAAACCCAAATCCCGATGAAAGTTGGACGTTTAGCTATTGATTTTCTTTGTTTAGAGAGAGGAAAACAAAGGACAGAAGAGAGAAAAAAAAAATTTCTTACCTTTATACCATTCCAAAATGGTGTCATTTTGAAATGCCTAATCCAAATAGGATTCCTACTTTTTGTTGAAGTCTAATCAGACCTAACCTTTAGCGCACGACCTAATTTTAGTCCTAGTCTATATCATTTGAACCGAGTCGAGATCGAGTCATTGATTTGCATTTTGTTCCTATAGCCAAGCCCTTTTCCACGTTAAGTAATGCGGACTATTTTTTTATAATTTTATTTTATTTATTTTTTCTAAAAATATTTTTTAAATAAACTCATGATTCCTATCAAATTATTAGAGGACTTAAATGAATTTTCATAAAAAAAATAAATTTAAATCTTATTAAACTATTAGAGGATTTAAATTTCTAAATTAAGTCTTACTAAACTATTGAAGAACTTAATGAGTTTTTTTGAAGAATAAAAAATTTAATCTTACCAAACTATTGGAAGATTTAATAATTATGTCTAAAATTTCATTAATAAAATTTTGAATAAAATTCTTGCCAAACTATTGAAGGATATACATCGAAATAAAATCTTAATAAACTATAGAAAGATTTTATTGATCATTTTTTAAAAAATAATTGATTCATAAAATAAAATACATTAAGAAATTTAATGACAGAGCCTCTTTAAAATGAGACACTAGTCTCCATAAACACTTTTGAGGTAAGAAAATTTTCTTAAATTACTATCAAACTATTAGATCTATTTTAAAATGAATTTCCAATATTAAATTTACTTAGTAAAATTACAAATATGGTTTAAGGCTTGGTAACCAAAAATTAACTGGTACTATCCTTTGGATGAGCGTTGTGAGGGTGTTACAATTTTTATCATGCGTAACTATACTCTTGTATCTAGTTTTGGTTTCATAGACTAAAACTATATTTTAAAGAGATCTAAGTCAAGCTTATGATCTTTTTTTTAAAATGAAATAAATTCAGTTAGGTGGCCAGTCACACTTAAACAAAAAAGATTAGTAGCAACCCCTAAAGTCATGTCTAGCGATTAGTTTACGAACTTATACGTTATGACACACACATATATATATAAATGAAAATTTTAAAAATTATTGGGGGCCAAAACCCCCTCAAACTATTACTCTGGTCAGCCCTTGCAACCAATCAAAAACTTAAAAGTGCCTGTACTTACTCACATGTTATTCTCTTATAAACTCTGTCAGACTTAAAGTATTCTCTCATAGTACGCACATGAGTTAGTGATGAGCGAACAGTAGTAGAAAGTGAAGATCAACTTTGCTAAGAAAATACAAAATGAAAGTCAGGAGAACGAGGGTACTTTAAAGGGATAAAATGATGAGGACAGTGGCAACGGAGAAACGTAAGTTTTTACGGCTCAATTTGGCAGCAAAAATAGGTTTTGTTAAGGAAGGAGTCGCAAGCTATAATATTTTACTTGGTATGAAGGATAAAAATGAATGAGTATTGAAATTTTATTAATCTAATGGTTGAACTATAAAGTAGGAAAATGATTATTAATTTTAACCATTAGATTAACAAATTTTTTATCTTCATTTCTTTTTGTCTTTCTTATCAAGCAAAATCTAAAAGTAGATTTACAAAAAATTTAGAGAGCTTTTTAAGAATCAATATGGAAAAAGGTTGCTCTTAGGGGCGTTTTATGGTTATAAGGGCATAATAAACTTTTTCTATTAGATGATAAACAAAATGAGGGTATTTTAGTAATTTTGACTTGAGCTAACTTATTGAGTTGACTTTTTAGGAATCCACATTAGCTCGACCAGCTCAACCTTTCACCTAAAGGCACATAGACAATCTAACTTGTTATCTTTTAATTGAACTTTTACCTACTAAGTCACTTTGGACAGCATTGTTAACCTTAAGTTCGATTTTCAAAGCTTAGGCCATACAGCCCTGGCACTTTCACCTTATAAATAGCTTCCCCATTCCAAGTATGGGCATTTAATTCTTTTTTTTTTCTTAAATTTTTTTCATTTTTTGTCTTTCTAAGTATTGACTTGAGCATCGGAGCATAAATATGGAAGAAACCTCTAGCTTTTACTTCAACCGATCTCTAATTTTGTAATATCAAGTTCTTGACCTTTTTTGATAACTTGACATCAACGTTTTAGTGTACTAGGTAAAAGGCCTTTTTCAATTTAGTCGAGCTAACTATACTTCCCAAGAAAAAAGACATAGAATGAGGAGATAACACTACTATAGTTAGGATTAACACCTAGCTTAGTCAACCAACCCAAGAGCAAACCTATATAAACAACCCTGACCATGGAACAATTTGAAACTTGGACCTAACAACTACAATCACTTAAAAAACTAATCCAAAACCTAACTTCCCCATAAGCCTAAAAAAAACCAATCCCTATAACTTACAAAAACACGTAAACACACAAACTATTGACCTATAATGATAGTGCAGCTACCTCATTGACTTTTAAAAAATATGAAACCTCAAAAATCTAATATTCCATAAATACCCGAACACAGACCAATCTAAAGTTTAAACAGGCTACCTCAAAACCACAGCCTAATAAGGATTTAAAAGTTTAGATGGAAATGATGGAAAAAAGTTCAAAAACAAAGCCTCTACCTTTGATGATGAGCTCAAAATTTTGGGAACATCTTCTTGTATTGAGGATATTAACTGAGCTCTACTGATAAAGGGATTCAAGATGCCCACTTTTTAAACTTATGATAGTACTACTGATTTATTTGATCATCCTGAAGTTAATAAAACTAACATGCTGATAAGAAGCTAATAAGCCCTTCATGTGCAAAACATTTGCCATTACCCTTAAAGGAGCAATTTGGTCCTAGTATACTAGCATGAAACCTAGATTAGTCTCAACTTTCAAATAGCTCGATCACTTTTCTTGACTCACTTTGTCAGCATTCGTCAAACAAAGAAAACCACACTAAATTTGATGTCCATCTACCAAGGACACAATGAATATTTGAAATAGTATGTCACATGTTTTAATGTTAAAGCTCTTCAAGTAAAAAACTTAAAGGAAGTTGTTGATATGATCGCCCTAATAAGTGGGCTGAGTAACAAAATGTATCACTTCAAGCTCATTCTCATTAGAACCCTTGAAGTTTTTAGTTGATGTGCTTATGATAGTTGAAAAGTACATAAATGTTAAATCTACAATGAAAATTAATCGAGGTGAGAGTGTGACATCCTTTCATCTCATTGTAAAAAAGGTAAAGAAAGTGATAATCCTTCAAGAAAGAAAAAATAACTAAAGGGTACCTTAGATTAAAGAGCTCAACCAAGAGATATGATATTTATATTGTACTGAATACCTTTTGAGAGATGATTCTGATGCAAATAAAAAAAGATCCTTAGCTTAGATGGTCTACGCCATTGAGGCAAAATAATGAAAAAAATCCAACCAAAAAATATGTTTTCCATAAAGATCATGGCCATAACATTTAGGATTGTATAAATTTGATGGATGGAATAGAGAATCTGATCAGAAGAGGTCAGTTTAATAGGTTTATGGACAACAGAAGGTAGGGACAAAATAAGAAAATTTTCAAGGGAAGTGATAAAAGAGAGTAGTTAAGAAAAAACTATAAGGATAAAATAATAGGTAATGATCGAGGTAATACTGATCATAAGCCTAAACAAAAAAAGAACAACGAAATGATGTCGATAACTAACCAATTAGGGGATTATAAATGTAATAATTAATGGGACCTCGACCATCAACCAATAAGAAGTTTGATATAATAACTATGATTACCATTGGGTCTACAACCAAGAAATAATAAAGTTGGAAAGATAAGCTAAACTCATTCAGCTCAAAAGACTTTGAGGGATCTTAATTCTCTTATGATGATGCCATCATCATACCAATCGTGATGTACAATCATGTGCTAAAGAGGTACTCTTTAATAATGAGAGCTCAACCAATATCCTTTATTACTCTACCATGTTAAAAATACGAATTACTAAGGATGCGTTAGGACCTTTCACCACTACCTTGATCAATTTTAGGAATAAATAAGTGCTAGTCAAAGGCATTATCATGTTACTAATCACATTGAAGACTAAGAGGATAACTGTCCTCAAGCTAGCCATACATCCTAAGAAAAAAGCCATAGATGAAAGAAATAACATTGTTCCAGCTAACATTGATACCTAGCTCAGTAAACCAAACCAAAACTAACTTATGCAAACAGTCCCAACCATGGAATGATTTGAAACTTTGACCCAACAACTATAATAACTTAAAGAACTAATCTAGAACCTAACTCCCCCACAAACCTTAAAAAAAAAAAATAGTTCCTACAACTTTTAGAAACCCATAAACATAAAAACTATTGACCTATGATGATAGTGCAGTCATCTAATCAGCTCTTGAAGAAGATAAAACCCTCAAAAGTTATTATCCCACAAATACATAGACACAGACCCACAGTTCAACAGGGATTCAAAAGTTCGGATGAAAGCGATGAAAAAAGAGGTAAAAAATAAAGTATCCACCTTTAATGACAAGCTCAAGTTTTTGGAAGCATATATATTTACTAAGGATATTAACTAAGCTCTACCACCAAAGAGATTCACAATGCCTACTTTTTAGACATGATGGTAGTATCGATCCATTTTATCATCTTAAATTTTATAAAACTAACATGTTGATATAAGGAGCTGACGACCCCTTGATGTGTAAAAGACTTACCATTACCCTTAAAGGAGCAACTCAATCAAGGTATACCAACCTAAAACTTAGATTAGTCTTAACTTTCAAATATCTCAGTCAATTTTATTGACTTATTTCATCAGTAATTACCGAACAAAGAAGATTATACTAAGTCTGATGTCCATCTACCAAAAAGACAATGAATCATTGAAAGAGTATGCATTATGCATTTTAACGCTAAAGCTCTTCAAGTAAAAGACTTAGAGCAAGTTACTATTATGGTTGTCATGACAAGTGGGCTGAGTGACAGAAAATATCATTTTAACCTCATTCTCTCCCTGAAAATGCCAAAGACTTTAGCCAACTTGTTTCTAATAGTTAAAAAGCACATAAACATTAAAACTACAATGAAAAGTAATTGAGGTGAAAGAGGGACATCCCCTTATCTTGACCATAAAAAGGGCAAATATAGTGACAATCTAAAAAAGAAAAACATTAACTGAAGGGTTTTTGATGCAAATCAAAAGGAACCCTCATCTCAAATGGCCTAACCTACTAAGGTAGAATAACAAAGAGATCTAACCAAGATATATGCTTTTAATAGAAATCATAGCCAAAAAGTTAAGGATTGTATAGATATGATGAATGAAATAAAGAATCTAATCAAAAAAGGTTGTCTGAATAGGTTTGTGGATAATAAAAGGCAAAAACAGAATAGGGAAAATTTTAAGAGAATAGATAAAATAGAGCAACCGAGAAAAAACCAAAATGACAAAAGAAGAGACAATGATGAAGATAATACTAATTGTATGTTCAGCTAGAGAGATAAAAAAAAAATGATATGTGTAATCAATTAGTTGCAATAATTATTAATGTGATAACTAAATGAACCTTAGAATTAGGTAAGAAAAAGTTTGATATAGGAACTATGATTGCCATTGAATCTGAAGTCAAAAAATAAAAAAATTTAAAAAAATGAGCTAGTTTCTTTTAGCTTAAAAGACTTTGAAGAAATCCATTTACCTCATGATGCAGCCATCGTTATTCAAGCCATGATGTACAATTATATGATGAAAATGATACTTTTTGATAATGGGAGCTTAACTGATGTCTTTTATTACTCCATCATGTTGAAAGTGGGAATTACTAAGGACCACTAGGACGTTTGACGACCATTTTGATCAATTTTGGGAATGAACAGATACTAGTCAAAAGCACTATCAGGTTATCGATCACACTAAAGACTAAGTTGAGAATTGTCACCTCAATTATTAAACTCATGGTGGTGAACATCCTTTTAGCATACAACATGATCTTAGGTTGGTCGAGCCAATTGTCATGAGAATTGTAAGATCAATTCCTCACCTCAAAATAAAAATTTCTACTCCCAATAGGATAAAAAAGGTTCGAAGAGATCAAGTCAACAGTAAGGCAATGTTATGTTAGCACATGAAGAGGATTGGAAAGCAGACTTCAAGCTTAGCTAGCATCGAAGAGACCTAAGACAAAGAAGAAAAAATGCTAAGGTTATGATAGAGAAAAAATGGTAGAAAAAAAGTTAGAAACTAAAAAAAATACAGTCGATTGGGAAAGGAAAAAATGAAAATAGCTCTTTTAAGAGCCAATAATGAAAACAAGCTTTTAAGGTTGAAATTTTTAAATAATTTTTATAAAGTGAAGCTCTTAAGTAGACACAAAAATCCATACTATGAACACCATACCATTAAATAAATGAATTTTATTTGGGCAGATCTCATACTTAGCATCTTAATGCATGAATTTATTTTTCTACCAATAAAGCAAATAAATTAATAAATAAAAGTTCACATCAAAAGTTTTCCCTTTCACAAGAATCAATTATAACCTAAATGAACAAAAGAAAATCATTTATCAAAGGCTTGAAATTGATCTTTCCCAACCAAAACAAATGAAAGATCTCGTACTTATGCCAATTTTAGAATAATCAAGAAAAATATATGCAAATAAGAGCCAAGCTTAACTAAAAATTTTTTTGATATAATTGCTAAGAAATAATACCAATCTATTTGTATAAATCCCATCAAATATGCAGGCAATAAGTCTTTTAATTATAGTCCATAAGTTGAATACTGACCCAAATATGAACTAGTTTGATAGAAGAAAAGGTGTTTCACTCCAGAAAGATAAAAAATAATGAAAGAAGAAGTCATCAAATTATTAAAAGCATGATTCATCAAAGAAGTATATTTACCCTAAGTGAATAGCCAATATGGTAGTGGTGAAAAAACATAATGGGAAATAGAGAATATTTGCTAATTTTACTGACTTCAATAAGGTCTATCCAAATGATAGTTTTCCTTTACCAAGTATAGATTGACTTATAGACAATAGTGTCAAGCATGAATCACTCAATTTTATAAATGCATGCTCAGGCTACAACTTGATTAAAATGTTGAAAGAAACGAAGAGAATATAGCTTTGTTATTAAGAAAGGGTTGTACTATTACAAAGTGATGTTATTTGAATTAAAAAATGTTGGAAAGACTAACAAAAGGCTAGTCAACAAGATGTGTAGAGACCAAATCAACCGTATTATGGAGGTATACGTAGATGATATGGTAGCTAAAAATAAGAGCTAGGATGAACACTTAAAAGACCTAGAACAAACATTCAACACTCTATTGAAGTATTATATGAAGTTTAACCCAAGTAAATGTGCCTTTAGAGTCAACTTAGGTATATTCTTAGGATATATGATAAACTAGAAAAGTATAAAAGCTAATGAGTCTATCGACCTCTATAAGGGAAGTACAAAGGTTTACAAAAAATATAGCATTGCTTAGCAGGTTGATGTCGAGGTTAGAAGATTGATGTTTACTATTTTTCAAGATATTCAAAATATCTCAAACTTTCAATGGACACCATAATGTCAATAGGCTTTTAAAGAGTTTAAAGAGTTTCTTTCCTTACCATCAATATTGTCAAAACCTAGGCCTGACGAGATATTGCACCTTTATATTGTAACTATTAATGAAGCCATTAGCTTAGTCCTAGTCTGAGAAAAAGAAAAAAAAATAGAGGCCAATGTATTTCATCAGAAAAGTTTTAGCAAGAGTCGAGCTTAACTACTAGAAGATAGAGAAACTAGCCTAAGCTATTTTGACATTAGCCAGAAAGTTAAGATTATATTGTTAGTCTCATACCATGGATGTTTTAACAACCAACCATTGAGACAGATTTTACAAAAACTTGAGCTATCAAGAGGACTAAATAAATGGATAATAAAGCTCAATGAATTTGACATAAACATATTGCCTAAATTGGCACTTAAATCATATGCATTGCAAGATTTTGTTATTAAATACACCTTAAATAAGTCTAAGAAAGAATCCAACTTAATTGATGCTTAGAATGAGAAAGAGACAAGGAAATTTTATAAAGATAAGTCAACCATGAAAAAAAGAAGTGGAGCCAGTTTGATCTTGATTAGCCTTGAGAATATACTATTCTTGAGAATATACTATTCTTGTATGCATTAAAGTTTCCATTTAAGGCATTGAATAATGAGGTAGAGTATGAAGTGTTGATTATAGGTCTAAAACTAGCAATTGAACTAAATGCAAAAAACCTCCTCATATATAATTCACAATTAGTGGTCGAGTACGTAAATAAAGATTGCAAAGTCAGAGAAAAAGGAATAAAAAAAAAATACTTAGAGAAAGTAAAGACCTTGCTACCTATGTTTCAAAGGGTCGATTTAAGAAAGATTTCAAGGTTAAGAAACACCTTGGTTGATTCATTTTCCAAATTGGTTTTTGGAATTACAATAGACAGTTTAGCTCATGTATTAACCAAAAAAATTACTTAAGAAAGCAGGAATAAGAAATAGGTCAAGCAAATTGAAGAAAAGGAATCATGGATATCCCTAACCAAAGCATATCTAACATCAAGAAAATTACCTAAAGATAAAATTTGAACAAAGCATTAATTAGGAAAGCACCTCAATACACTATCATCAATGGTAAGTTTTATAGAAAGCCTTTCAATTGACTATATTTAAGATTTGTAGATGAGGAATAAGTAAATTATGTGCTTAGAGAAATTCATGTAAGGATTTGCAAAAATCACCTCAAGCCTCTTCATTTGGCTTATAAAGTGTTAAAACAAAGATACTACTAGCCAAGCATCAAGAACGATGCAACTGACCTGGTTAGAAGAAATAATAAATGCCAAAGGTTTGCCCATATCTAACACTTGCCCTTGGTCGAAGCTGACTCCAATAATGAATCTATGGCCCTTCATTTAAGAGGAGATGGATATGCTTGGACCATTCACCCTTACCTTTGGGCAAAAGAAGTTTATTCTAGTAGCTATTTATTATTTCACCAAATGGTTGAAGACTAAGCACTGGTTACCACTACAAAGTTTTAAGTTGAAAATTTTGTACAAAAAAATATCTTTTGTCAATTTGAGTTACCTCGATATATAATAATAGAGAATGAGAAGCAATTCGATAATCCAAACTTTAAAGAATGGTGTTTCAACCTTAGTATTGACTTGAGGTTCACCTTAGTTGGCTACCCACAATCTAATAGCAAAGCCAAGGTCACCAACAAAACTATACTCTACACTTTTAAGAATAGATTTGATGATGCCAAAGGAAAATGGGTTGAAAAACTTCCTAGAGTATTACCGCCAAGGTCCTCAATGAAAGATTCCCTTTAATTTGGCTTTTGGTTTTTGGAACAAAAGCCCTAATAGTAGTTGAAATCAACCTACCAAGCTTTTGTGTTGAACTAAGCAATGACAAAAGAAATAAAAAATTTTTAAAAGCAAACCTAAACCTAATCGAGGAACAAAATATGCAACTATGACAAGAAATTACACATAAATAGAAAGTCTTGAACTATTATAATAAAAGGCTCCGATGAAAAAAGATAAACAGGGATGACCAGGTACTTAGAAAAGTTAAAGCTTTTAGTAATGGTGATTGAGAAGGAAAATTGGTACTAAACTAGGAAAAACCATACATTGTTAAAGAAGTTACCTGACCTAGTGCTTATAGATTGCAAGATTTGAATGGAATTTCCATTTCGATGACATAAAATGTGGATAATTTAAAGATTTACTACCAATAAAGGCTATGTAGCCTAACAAGTTTATGAATATTCAATCTACTTATACATCTAAAGTCTGAGGTAAATAAAGCTTAAAGTTGAATAATCTTTCTATAAATGTCCAATAAATATCTTTTGTAGACACCATATTTTGGTAGATTGAATTATTATTCTAGAAATGAAAAATGAAAAAAAAGGATAAATTAAGAGATAAGATTTAGTAGATTGAATTTTTGAAATTTAAGTGCTTTATGAAATCAAAATTCAGATTGAAAGGATAAGATACTTAGTTTTTGAATTGAAATCTTATCTTTATCATCTTTATATAAATTGTTGTTTAGAATATAGAAACGAGTAGAGAGCAATTGCACAAAAAATTCAAAGAGTGAAAAATAAACAAAAAAATTAGAAAGAATTACACAGAAAACAACCAAAAGCAAACTTAAAAAATAACCCACCACCGTTCACCATCGCATATAATCTATCACCAAACTAACTTAGCCACAACCTTTATCATCTATACCTTGATCCTACCAAACAGAGGTATAAGAGCAACCACTAGCAACTATTCCAATCAAGGTAAAGCCCAATACCCATAAGTGACCATAATTCTAAGCAAAACCACAACAAGCCCCATCTAAAGAAACCTAATTCTCCACCAATTATACACTAACGGTAAGCCCGTCAATGCAGGTTCAAGAAAAAAAGATTGAAGTAAAAAATCCAAAAAGATCAAAAAAAAAAAATTAAAAAAAAGTAGAGAAAAAAATGTTCAAAGGTTTTAGTTTAACCCTTTCCTAGGGATTTTAGTTCACAAAACTATTGAAAAGATAGCAAAAAAGATGAACAAAAGCATACCTTATAGTGATAACGAACAAAGCAATGAAGGAAGAGGTCTTGAATGGTTGAAACCTTGACTTTTAAAATCAAACCCATGACAATCTGACAGTTTTGGAAGAAACTATTTAAAGATCTAAAACAAGAAGACCAAGGCGAGCTTTCTAATGAAAGCTGAAGGCCAATCGGTGCTAGTGAAAGTGGTGTCAATAGTAACGGCAACAAAGCCTCTTTGATTTTTGGAAACGTTGAAAATCTGGCAAGTGTTCTTACTTTTTAGTTTCTAGGAAGACCTTTAAAGAGAAAAGCAAAGCATGAAAATAAAAAAGGAAACTAAAAGGTGACTTTTACACTAACGTCCAAACTACACCGTTTTGGGAAGTGAAAATAATTGGGCCATTTAACCCGATTTGAAACCCATAACCTATTTTGACCCGGTCACTCAACTTGCTTCCCTAAGCTATCTCGAGCCAAGCTATGAAGCTGAGCCTCTAATCGAGTCATCGAACCAAATTTGTTTCCACAGCTAAACCATTGAGCATCAAGTCGAGTTGTTTCTATTTTGGGTTTTTTTTCTTTTTTATTTGATTTATTTATTAAGTTAATATTATTTATTATTTTTGAATAAGTATTTTAAAGTTTTTAAAGATTTAAGGAAAAGTTAAAATATTAATTTTTTTAATTTCAAAAAAACTAAAAAATTAAAAGATTTTTTTAGAAAAAAATACTTTTAAAGAGTTGAAATATTAATTTTTCTAAAATAAATAAAAAAATATTTCAAAGAAATGTTTTAAGAAAAAGTTGAAGTATCAATTTTTCTTAAATAAAAATTATTAAAAAAATTTTGAGGAAAAAGTTAAAAGTATCAATTTTTCCTTAAAAAAAAAACATAATTTTTTCTAAAATAAAATAAAAAAGGGAATTTTGAGGAAAAAGTTAAAAGTATCAAATTTTCCTTAAATAAAGCATTAGTATTTTTCTAAAACAAAATAAAAAAGAATTTTGAGAAAAAAGTTGAAAATATCAATTTTTTTTTAGAATTTAATTTTTTAAATGTTAAGTAATCCGATGATGGAGCCTTTAGAAAAAAAAATAGTAGTTTTTTTGTATACTTCTGAGGTAAGAGAATTCTCTTAATTTTCTATCAAAGTATTGGGGTTAATTAAGAACAATTATCAATAATTAATTATTTGGTAAAATTTTTTAAGCTTTTGGATAAAACAAAATCAAGTTATTACTGTCATTTGATAGACATTGTGAGGGTGCTATAACATTCCTTACACATAACCATACTCCCAAACTTAGTTATGGTTTCATAGAGATCGAATCTATCTTTTAAAAATACCTTAGTCAAGTTTAAGAGCTTTCTTTAAAATGGGACAGATTTATTAGGTGGCCAATTTTACCAAAATAAAAAATGTTGATGGTGACTCCTTAAGCTATGTCTAGTGATAGGTCCATGGATCTAGACGTTATGACAGTTTGACGACACCACTTGGGATAAGCTAAAACTTAAGCCAGCAAACAAATTGGTGTTATCCAAAAGCCTAATAAAATTGATTTTTTTAAAAGATTTTTTATTAATTTATTTTATTTATTCATTTTGCTTATTACGTCATTTATATGCATTTACATAACATGAGCTCTAAACTTGAGTTTTGTCCATTTAGAAGAGAGTAAAGTACCTACGTTTTTGTGAAGTTTTAATGCCTCCGTAGTGGTTAGCAAAATACTCCCCCTCAAATTGAACCCTTTCTAATTGTAGCTTGTAATGGGCGAGAATTTAGGTATCTCATTAATCTGTGATGGATAAGGATACAAGGAAAAATTTGAAAACTTTTTGATCAACCTTAAACCACATATAATGCCATAAAGAACCTAACCTGTAGCTAGAGACTTACCTTCCTTTTTATGAAAAAATCAAATAGTTAAGTTATATTTTTGCAATGATTAATTTTTCTTGCATGGGAATTAACTTCTTTTATACATGTCATGTTGCATGAATTGTCATTTTGATGTGTATAATAAAATGTATGTTAGTTGAATTTCTTCTTTCATATGTTTTCCTTTTGTTTAGAGCAAGATAACATTAGGTTGCATATATTTTTGCATTCATTTTACATGTATGGACTTGAAATCTTGTTGGTTGCATATTAAGATGATTTTTATAATCCTTCCTTCATGGCATGAGCATGTAGTAATGCAAGCATCTTAATTTGTAGTAATCAAAGGTTCAAGGATAGCTCGATTGTCGAATAGTCCTATCCAACCTACACTTCATTCATATAATACTCGATAAAAACAAGGCAAATAGAGCAAGAACAAGATAGTCATATAGATAAGATCGATAAAGCTAAAAAAAAAGTTAAAAAAGGAATTGACGAAGATGATGGAGATGCTAAAGAGGTTAGATAAAGGTAAAACAGTAGAAAATGCCCCCAATTCAAATAAGAAACAAAATATTGTGGATCCTCTACACCCTCATGGGTTTAACCCAAATCAAGGCCAATCCTCTAAAGATGCACAAGCCCCACACATGCTATTTTCTGGGGCATATGCTTACACATATCCTGAAGTGCCATTTCATAACTACACTAACCCTACCATTGGTTCAAAGGTATATGATCCATTTGAAGTTCCAAATTTTGATGATCTTAAAGAGAAGAGAGCTTGAAAATAAAGATTTCTAAGGTGATGGAGGATTCGAGCACGTAATAAATGAACTTTTTTGAAGAGAAAGTGTGAGTTATTGATGGAATGGATTATTTTGGCTTTATGGATGTAGCTAAACTCTATTTAGTCTTAGATATGGTCATTTCACCGAAATTTAAAGTACTTGAGCTTGAAAAATGATGGGATAAAAGGATTGGTAACTCATGTTACCATGTACTATCGTAAAATGACTACTTATGCTCAAAATAAAAAGCTATTGATGTATGTATTCTAAGACAGCCTTAGTAGTTCAGTTGTGATATGGTACATCAAGATAGACAAAGTTTGTATACACTCTTAGAATGAGTTGGCAAAGGCATTCATTGCCTAATACTGACACACTACAAACTTAGCTCCAGATCATTTATCTCTACAAAGTATGACAAAGAAACCTTTTGAAAGCTTAAAAAAAATACACAAAGATGGAAAGATGTGGCTATTTAAGTTCAACCACATCTCATTAAAAAAGAAACAATATTTTATTTGTGAGTGTTTTAAAGGCTCTATATAGAAAATGATCGAGAATGCCACCAAAAATTTTATCGATATGATAATCTCTAGAGAAATCATAGAGAATGCCATTAAGAGTGATAAGCTTGAAGAAAGAGAGACCTCTAATACAAAGAAAGTGGGATACCTAAAAGAAAAAAAAATGAAGCTTAAGCTAAGTTATGAGTTTTAAGGGACAACAGTTCAGAAGTTATACCCTATACCCACAGCCAATATGCCCTATTTCTTGTCTAACCATTAATTATGTTACACCAGTCTCTTACCATCCTGTTCTACAACAAATTTATTGACCAGCATTTCAAACAACTATATATAGGCCTAGTCCTATTATTACACCAATTTTAAAGCCTAATAACCAAGTTGGTGGTTTGAAAAGATCTCGAAATAACCAAGAAATGGCCTACATTGATCCTATTCCTATAATTTACACTGAGTTATTCCCAAAACTACTTAAGAATGACTTCGTATCCCAATTATTCTAGAACCATTGAAGCCACCCTATCCTAAATGGTATGATGCTAATGTCACATACGATTACCATAATAAGAACGTGGGTCATTCTATGAAAATATGCCTATACTTTTAAGCACGAGGTGCAAAGTTTGATTTGAAAAGGCTTGGTGAACTTCAACAAATTAGGGAGATTGAATGCTAATAAAAACCTTTTGCTTGATCATGCAGATGCATAATTATAGGACGGATAAGGACATTAATGCTAGTTGAAAGTTGCCTGTCATTTTAGGATTTCTTTTAAAGTAATGTTAAGATTTCTTTTATGTGATAAGATTTCATTTTTTATCATTTTAATAAAAGACAGTTGATGCGTTTCATTACATTTTTTCTTTCATCCAAACCATTATTCTATGCTTTGTTATTTTTTATATCCTTTTTATTCTCATTCTCAAATTTCAAATGATGAATGTTTGGACAATGATAAACTATAATTTTGGGATTTAATTTTGAAAACTCATTCATATTAATGTATGAAGACTATTTAAGCAAAAGAAGCAATCTGTGAGTAGATGACATTCATGAAAAAATGAAATGGACATGTCTTAAAAGCCTCTATCAATCTGTTTTTGTTCAATACACGATTTTTCAAGAAAATATTTACATTTGAGATAAAAAATTATCATATTTCTTTTACCACTCATAAAAATAAAATCATCCATTGCTATCCCTTTTAGGCCTATTACGATTTTTTTTAAAAAAACTCAATGAAGGATCACCCTCCACACTAGAGAGTAAATTTTTAAAAGAAACCTACTTAAAAAGGAGAAAAAAATAAAAGCTTACAAAAAGATGAAGAATAAAAGAAAAAGAGAGAAAAAGAAACCTTTTTACCAAAACAAAGAAAAAGGTGAATGCCACAAATGACCTAGGATAAAATAATGAGAATTCTTTCAAATAAGATGAAAAAAAAAAAAGTGTCGAGTTGCATTACATAATAAGAAATGACATTTTGGTTTGAACCCTTTAAAGTTATGTTTTGAGCTTATTTTATCCATTTTTTATGACCCCTTACCATAGCGTACATCATAACCCTTAAAAGTTTATTTTAATCAAATATGAATGCTCGAGTATTGAGCTAAGGCATGATTATAATGAAGTGATGGAATCATGATTTGTTCTCGTGTTTTAGAGATTGATGTGTGGAGGATACCAATAATGGATGAAGTTAAATAAATTAAAAAAATGCAAACAATGAAAGAATGAAAAAATAAGAAATGTGAAAAAATGAAAAATGAGAGAAAAAGAAGACTCAAATTTAAAACCAAAAAGGGCAATTTGAGTAGAAAAATATCTAAGTTAAAAATTGGATATACAATTAAGTATATGAAAGATTAATGTCATTTGAAGATCTTTTGAAATTGAGGCAAAGTTTGATGAGCTTAAAATGATTCTGAAAGTGAATGAAATGAGTTTTTTTAAAAAGAATTCTAGATTAATATTAAAAATTGTCTGAATATTCATTGTTTGGATATTGTTATACCATTCAAATGCTTATCCTAGTGATATGCTTTGAATTTATTCCTTTGCCTATTTGTTTTTGTACCAAACTCGTTCTTGTATTAATTACCTTTTCTCTCAATTCACCTTACCTTCTATTATTTTTGCATCCCTAGAATAAATCAAGAAAATATATTATTGCATTATATTTATCATTAATTGAAATGATAATGAATGAATGATAATGTCCATAAGAGATTCATATATTCTTTTGAAAAGAAATTCAAGATGATAGGGGCAAAAAAAATGAAAAAAGATGAAATGAGCCTGTGAAGATGATTTGAAAAGGCAAATGTAGTGCTCAAGTGGTAAATATGATGAGGGATCAACCAATATAATCTGTGAGTTGCAACCAAATGCTGGAAATAACACAAATTAGTTGATGAAATTTATGAATTGATTATGAAATAGTTAGTGCTGAGAACTCAAAAAGGAAATGTGAGATGGTGGACTCTTAAGAATGTTATTATCACAATCAATTAGAATTTCATGGTATTGATTTTAGTGACATCCGCATTACATTGTTGTTTAAACAATACATGTACATAATTCGATGAATATTTGAATCCTTGTTTTGATAATTGCATTTACATCATGGTTTGGTTATGCATTTGCAGCATTTAGTGAAAATTTTAATCATGGTTTAGAGTATCGCATCTGTATTACCATAAGAATCTAGATTATTGCATTTGCATCAATGCAAAAGCATTTGCATCATTATCATACAAAATTTGACTTTAATAGGAAAATTTTAAACTTTTGAATCCTCAAATAGGGAAAAATTTTTATGATAAGAATTTTTTTACGAGGAAAACATTACAAATTTTAAAGTTGTGAAGCCTTTTAAAAAAGCATTTTCAATGTTAAAAATGATTTTTAAGACCTCTGGGCAAAATCTATAAAAATTTTCAAATAAGAATCTTGAAAATTTTTTATGTGAATCCCTAAAGTTTTTCAATTAGAATCTTTGAAATTTTGGATGGAACCCTAAAATTTTTTAATGAAAACCTTTGAAATATTGAATGTGAAACACTAAAGTTTTTTGAATGAGAATTTTTGAAATTTTGGTTGTGAATCCCTAGGGGTTTTTTGAATGCAAATATTTGAATTTTGTGAATCTTCAATTCTTATGAACCAAAAAAATCTTGCAATTCTTCAATTTTTGCATATCTGAGTTCTTGCAAATATTCAATTCTTGCAAATCTTCGAGTTCTAGCAAATCTTAATTCTGGCGAATTTTCAAAATCTTGCAAATCTTTAATTTTTGCAAATTTGAAAATCTTGAGAATCTAAAATCTTGATAACCTAAAATTCTTATGAATCTAAAAGGTTGAAAATCTAAGCATTTTGAGAATCTAAAAATCTTGCGAACTTTTTATTCTTGTGAATCTACGCTCTTGCGAATCTTTAATTTTTATGAACCTTTCATTCTTGCAAAGCTACAAATTTTACGAATATGAAATTCTTGTGAAACTCTAATTTTTGCAAATCTTCAATTCTTATGAATCTCTAATTCTTACGAATCTAAAAGTCTTATGAATCTTTAAATTGTGAACCTTTGAATTTTGAAATTGTAATTTTTTTTAACTCAAATTGTGAATCTTTGATTTTCAACTTGTATAGTGAATTTTCGACTTTGAAATTTTTGAATGCTTCAAATTGTGAACCCTTGAAGTTTCAAAATTTTGAAAATTGTTGTGAAGTCAAACTCGGACATTTTGCATGTCTATGTCTTTATGCAATTCCTGTTTCACAGAAATGAGCAAAGAGGGGCAACTGTAGATACTATATTTCAATAGATTGATTTATTATTTTGGAAATGAAAAATGAAAAAAAAAAGCGATAAATCAAGAGATAAGATTCAGTAGATTGAATTTTTGAAATTTAGGTGCTTCATGAAGTTAAAATTCAGACTGAAGGGATAAGACACTTGGTTTTTGAGTCGAAATCTTATCGTCATCATCTTTATATAAATTATTATTTAGAATAGAGAAACCAACAGAGAGCAATTACACAAAAAATTCGAAGAGTGAAAAACACAAAAAAAAAAAAAAGAATTACACAAAAAACAATCAGAAGCCAACTCAAGAAATAACCCATCATAGTTCACTGCCGCATATAGGCTGCCTCTAAACCAACAGTGCCACAACCTTCATCATTTATACCTTGATCCTACCAAACAGAGGCACAAGAGCAACCACTAGCAACCTATTCCAATCAAGGTGAGACTTAATACCCAAAAGCAACCATAATTCCAAGCAAAACTATAGCAAGCCCCACCCAAAGAAACCCAATTCTCCACCACTTATACACCATTAGTAAGCTCGTCAACGCAAATTCAAGAAAAAAAGATTGAAGTCAAAAATCCAAAGAGATCAAAAATGAAAATTCGAGCAAAAGTGGAGAAGATAGCATTCATAGGTTTCGGTTCAACCTTTTCCTAGGGATTTTGGGACACAAAACTGTTGAAAAGATAGCTAAAGGAACGAACAAAAGCATACCTTGTAGCGATGTCGAACAGAGCAGCGAAGGAAAAGGTCTTTGGATGGTTGAAACCTCGATTTTCAAAATTAGACCCATCATGATCCAGACAGTTTTGGAAGAAACTATTTAAAGATCCGAGATGAAAGGACCAAGGCAAGCTTTTTAGTGAGAGCTAAAGGCCAATCGATGCCAGTAAAGGCAATGTGCGACAATGGCGATGCCACTACTTTCACTGGTAGCAGAGCCTTGCCCGTTTTTGGAAACGTTGAAAAACTGGTTTTTTTAGTTTTTGGGAAGACCTTTAGAGAGAAAAGCAAAGAAAGAAAATAAAAAAGGAAGCTAAAAGGTGACTTTTATACTAAAGTCCAAACTATTCCGTTTTGGGAAGTGAAAGCAATTAGGTAATTTGATCCAGTTTGAAACCCATAACCCATTTTGACCCACTCTAGCTAACCTGGTCACTCAACCTGCTTCCCTTAGCTGTCACAAGCAAAGTCGTGAAGCCAAGCCTCTGACTAAGCCATCCAACCAAATTTGTTTTTGTAGCCAAGTTGTTCAGCCCCAAGTGGAGTCATTCATATTTTAGGTTTTTTTTCTTTTTTATTTGATTTATTTATTAAGTTAATATTTTTTATTTATTTTTAAATAAATATTTTAAAGTATTTAGAGATTTAAGGAAAAGTTAAAACATTAATTTTTTTAATTTAAAAAAAACTAAAAAAAGGGTTAAAAATTTTTTCGTAAATAAAAATAATTTCAAAGAGTTGAAATATTAATTTTTTTCTAAAATAAAAAAATATTTTCAAAAAATGTTTAAAGAAAAAGTTGAAGTATTAATTTTTCTTAAATAAAAATTAAAAAAAAGAATTTTGAGGAAAAAGTTGAAAGTATCAATTTTTCTTTAAATAAAGCATCAATTTTTTTTCTAAAACAAAATAAAAAAGAAATTTTGAGAAAAAAATTAAAAGTATTAATTTTTTCTTAGAATTTAATTTTTTAAATGTTAAATAATCCGATGACGGAGCCTCTACAAGAAAAATAGTAGTTTTTTGTTACTTCTGAGGTGAAGAAATTTTTTTAATTTTTTGCCAAAGTATTGGAGTTAATTAAGAACAATTCTTGATAATTAATTATTTGGTAAAATATTTTTGACTTTTAGATAATACGAAATCATGTTGGTACCATCCTTTGATAGGTGTTATGAGGGTGTTATAACCTTCTTCACACATAACTGTATTCTTAGACGTAGTTCTAGTTTCGTAAAAATTGAATCCACCTTTTAAAGATACTTGAGTCAAGCTTAAGACCTCTTTTTAAAACAGGATAAATTCATTAAGTGGCCAATCGTACCTAAATAAAAAAAGTTGGTGGCGACTCCTTAAACTATATCTAGCAATAGGTTCATAGATTTAGACGTTATAACATCTTTTACATAACTCCCTACCCAAAGTAAGGATAAGGTCGACCTAATCCTTGTTTAATTTTAAGAAAAAATCATATGAAGCTACAATGACTAAGCTAAAGGATTTTATTTGAGTATTGACTTGAATGATTATATTAAATTAGATAATATCAAGCTCGAAGATGTAAAAGAAAAAATAAAATTTATGATTTCATTGAAAGTAATAAATAATTACATGATTTTTAAAAAATAATAAAATATGAGCATCAACAAATCCTAACAATATTTTTTAAGGAACAGGTCAAATTCCATTTTCAAGGTGGGCTTTAACAAGAGGTACTTTAGACTTTTTGATTTTTGCCTTATGATTTTCAAGAGCCTGCCCCAACTCCTAGTCAACTCTAACCATAGCATCAAGCTGATCAATTTTCATGTCATATTTATCTTATTGTTGTTACTCTTTATCTTGGTCTCCTTTCTCAGCTACAACTTGTTAAGATTGTAAGTTATTAATATCAATCATAGAATGATCAAGGTTGACATATATGAGGTTTACTTCTTTCAACACTAAGTCAAAAGAGCCAAACACCTATTCTTGAACAAAATTTGTTTGCATATTATAGAAGTCATCAGACTGGAAGAAGTTCTCAATAGCTCGCTGTTTAACCTCCTTAGGTGCATGAAGTTCACTTTTCAAACATTCCACTTTAGCTAGAGTATTAGCCAGCTTGAGATCAAACTATTGATGAAGAGACTCGACTGTGGCTTTTTGGATAGACATGTCTTCAAGTTGTTAGGACAAGTTCTTAATTTTTTTACTGAGCTCATCATTGGTTTTTTTATACTTGATGTTAGAGATCTTAAGCTTTTTGGTGTTCCCTATAAGGAAGTTAATACCTTAGTATATTTTTTTCATATCTTACTCGACCTCATACATGTGAGCAAGAGCCTTATAAGTATGCACTAGTGTTTGACCCATATTATGGAAGACAAACTAAGGGGGTCAATCAAAATTTAAAAGACAAATAAAAAACCAAACTCAGACTTTGTAATCTTTTTAAAGTTAAGAAAAAAAAAGCAATTAATTTACAACTTACCTTTCTTTGTGATCATTATACACATGATTTTCTTCACCACCTTGAGGTCATCAAAAGCACTTTTCCACTCGTTGCACTTTAGGGTAACAGAGTATTTTATAGAAGAATGTTAAACCTTGGACATAGCATTAGAAGATGATGATTCAATCCTTGGCCATTTTTTAGGCTTCTTTGAAGCCACTTTTTGCTTTAACTTCTACATTAGTGCAAGATTCTTACCTTTGATATGAGAACATCAATGAGGTAGGTTAATGATTTTGATGACTCAAATGGACAATTGAGCTAACGAAGAGCTTTTCCCTTTCCTCTTCCCTTAAAAGGCTAAGTAAATCTAGTCTTGTTAAAACTTAATATCTTTTGATAGCCATTTCTTCAACAAAAAAAATCAACTTGAGAGTTAGAAGATATTTAAACTAGAAAATAGTTATGGTATGAGTTAGTAAGAAGAGTATCCTCACATCTGACCTCTTTAATAACACTAAGGGAGGTTAGTTCATTTACATCTATCACTAACTTTTTACCCTTAAGGAAGTCATTTATTATGTCTTAAGCCTAGAACTCATCATTAGTCAATGGATCTATGTTAGTCTCCTTGAATAAGTTCAGCAAATTATTTATTCCTCAAACCTTATTGATCTTCTAAACACAAAGGAAAAAGACTTTCTAAGTTTTTATTAAGTTCAAACAATTGGTAAAAATTCTTTTAGAGGAATGAGATGTCACATAGTACTAGCTATTATCATAGAGACGTTTCTTAATGGCAAAAAATTCCCTTAAGAGTCCTACAGAAAAAACAAGACCTAGCTCTTTACATAGAATACTAAACCTATTATGTGCCTAAAAAAATTGGTGGTGAGCTGAGTGATAGTTAAATTATAAGATAAGAAAGTTGAACAATAAAAAATTGAAAGAAAAACCTAATACCAACCAAGATGGAGTCTCAGCAAACCGATAAACTATTAGACTATATTAGACTGGTCATCTTATCTTTAGACTTAGGCATGGAAACTTTGTAAGTTTCTAAAGAAAGATCAAACCTATCCTTTAAAGCTACAACATGATGAATTAAATAGAGATTAGGGCATTCTTTAATAGTAGCTTAGCCCTTTAAAGTTTTCATCACATTCTAAGGATCGAAGTCGAGATCATAAAGATTGTCGAAAGGAATGAAGATATTAATGTTGGTGTCAGAACCTTCTACTTCCTTGCCATCACCTTTACCCTATTCTTAGTTTGGTTAAACCCATCAACTTGCTCAGATCCCTGAATTTGCTCAAGACTTAAAAGCCTCCATACTAGTTTGCTTAGCCATTAGAGATTGAAAAGATTTTTGAACCTATTTAAGACTAGAGACCTCCACGATGCTGAAGGAATATGAAGATCAAAAATAAAAAACTTAGAGCCATAAAATGATTAAAAGTCAAAGTCTGATACTAGAACTATGGTGGTTTGGGTACTAGGAATAATCATTCAAGGTTTAACAATAATAGAGGTTTGGCTATAAATGCATGGACGAGAAATTAAGAAATGGTAAAAAAAGTAAAAAAAAAAAGATCAAACGAAAGAGCCAAACTAACCATATTAGTTGAAACAGAAGGATTTTTGAGGTTGATATCTATTGTTTTTAAGATCTCATCCATACCGTGAAAAACCTTTTCAGCTTTAGCTCCAGCATTCTCTTCAAGTTATTTTTTACCTTCTACAAACATTGGATTCAACTAATAAGCATGTCAACTATAGTTTCTTTTTACAACAATAAAAGGGACCTCATCATTTCAAGGAACCTTTATCCCACCTTGGTTGAGCTAAACTTACCTAGCCTTTACGTTTAAGTTAGATAAATCTGAACTTGAAGACATATTAAAAGTTAGGAAACGTACTGAGCTAATTAAAGGTAAGGAAGAACATCAAACAAAGAAAACTAAAAAAAGTTGCAAAATTGGCAAAAAAATAGGTCAGTATGAGAGTAGAAAAGTAAGGAAAATTTTATGAGTGTGAAAAAATTAAGGTCTCAAGTATGCTTTATATAAGCAAAGCTCAAATCAGATAAGCGATTTAGATTGAGCCACATCATAAAATACAAATCAAGGATGACCTTTCAGCTTCTCCATTCAAATTCATAAAATTGCCTAAATTTTCAAAATCTCACATAATTTTCTCTCTTATCAATATATGCTAATTCAAATATATCAACAGTTAGCTTTCTCAAAAAATTACTCCAAGTGTCATGTTAATCACATTATACAAGTAACATAAAGGCCTCTTAAGCCAATAGACATTGTAAAAGCCATGTTAGACCTACCATAAAGACTATCTCTTCATCATTGCACTTTAAAAGCATTATAATATTACAAAATCTACACTCAACTCTTAACTCGGTTTAACATTAATGGATTGACCATATCAACTTTTCTATTGTCTAACACCTTAGACTATTTAATGAGGAACAAACTGCTAGGGGCATTTTATAGTCATAAAGTTATAATAGGCTTTTTTCCTTAGAGGGTGACTCATCAGTAAATGAGGCTACTTTAGTCATTCCAACTTAAGCTGACGTGGAGAGTGGACCTAAAATCTAGGGATCCACGTTAGTTCAACCAACTTGACCTTTCACTTAAAGGCACATGAGCATGTTGACTTATCATCTTTCAATTAGAATTTCGCTTGTCAAGTTAGGTCGGGCTAGCATTGTCAGTCCTAATCTTGACTTTTAGAGCTTGGGCCATCCAAGCTCGACACTTTCACTCTACAAGTATAAATAACCCCTTATCATTCCCGATATAGCATTTAATTCCTTCTCTTTTTTCTTTATATTTTTTTCATTCTCTCTCTTATCGAGTATTGACTTAAGATCGGAGCATAAATATTGGAAAAATCCCTAGCATTTGCTTTTAATTGACTTTCAATCTTATAATTTTAGGCATTTGCTTTTAATTGACTTCTAGTCTTGTAATTTTAAATTCTTGACCTCGTCAGACAACTCGTCACTAACCATTGGGTAAGTTGAAAATAGTTTGAAGTTGAAAGTTGGAATTGAAAGGATATTGTTGAACGGCTAGGGATAATAGGTGAAGGTGGAATAAGTGGTGGCAATCGACTAAAGGAGGAAAGATAGAAAAAAAAGCTAAGGGTTAGAGAAAGGATGAAAAAATGGATTGAAAAAATTGTAATTTATTTTTTTGAATAATTAAAAAACTTGAAATTTAACTTGGTGCAAGACGCACCGTTTGAAGTGATAAACAAGAATATGCCATGTGGTATTAAAAGCCATGTCGGCATTATTTGGTTTAACAAATATGCCATATAAATAAAGTTAATGTCATGTCATTTATGTTAATGCCACATTAAAATATTTAATAGAATAAATTGAGTAAAGTTATAAATTGAATTAAGATTGTCAAATTAAAATAACATAAAAACTATATTGCTATGAATTAAACTAAAAAGATTAAATGTCAAGTTTTAATACAAGGACTGTTGGCATAATTTAACCATCTTATAGTTGTTCAATTGTAATAAAAAAACTATATAGAGATTCACCACGTATCATATTCATGTCATGTTACCGTGTCATATTTTAGATTGCCAAGTCTAAATTCGATCACCTTTAATACCCCTTCAAGTGATAAGCCATGTTACTGAGCTTAATTAAGGACAAAAGGAAAATGTGCTTTCTAAAGACACTCTAATTAGAATTGTTTGATGGCTATAGGTATACCATTAGGGAGTGCATAAGATAAAGTGTTTGCACACTAATAATTAAAGATGCCATTAGAGTCAATTTAGAAAAGTTCCATAAGGTTGAGATATTGAAGCACATAGACTGTTCACCACTACCATGTTAGATAGAGTATATAGTTTCTATAAGCACGTTCTAAAAATGACTAATGTTGAAATATGAGACCAATTCTTACTGTGGTGATTTCTGGATAGCTTCCTTCTAAAGGGTGATAATGTGGAATTTGCTTATAAAGTACAAAAAAAAAAAATTATGGGATTTAAATACTTTGAGTACTATAACCATTTAAGAGGAATAGATATTATGAACTAACTATCTCATTCTATACTCTAAATGATATGGGCTAGAACTATGGTCAAATGGAATATTGAGAAATGTCTTATCAAAGGTCATTTAAAAAGAAGAATTTTTTGAAGCTCACTTCTCATTTCTATTCCACAAATGCCTCTGAATCATGAAATCAGAAGATTTTAGAATATGTGCCACTATTATTATAAATTGGCACAAGAGGGCAATCTGTGAAAGTTCTCTAGATTGAAAATTGAAATGGCGCATTCTGTTAGCCTTTTTTATTTGAAGCAAGGCATTCTATTAGTCTTTTTTGTTTGAATCCAATCTAGATACTATGCATTCTGCTTTTCATGATTGGATACAGATGCTAGTATTGTTAACCCAAATCTTTTAATCGATAAGCAAATGAAAACCAAATCAAAGAAAGATATTTATGAATACAAGCAATTTTTTTCAATTAAGCATACAGTAAACAATGCCATCATTGGTTACAATCTTGGTGGAATAAATAAGAAGTGTAGCATGTTATGGCATAAGAATTAAGGACATTCTGAATTTTGGCACACAAGTAGATTACATTAAGAGAAATATCACTACTAATATACAATTATAATTAGTAGAAGCAGAGAAGTTTAGAAACTGACTTAAAAACTTATCCACATCGATAATTATGGATCATTTTCATTTGCTGTTTTTAGCAAATATAAATGCTTCATCACCCTTACTAAAGTCCATTTAAGTTTTGATTATGTGGAGTAAAAAGACTGACTATGTAAAAGCCTAAAGTTTTTTAAATTCGTTATTGATTTTTTAAAAATAAAATTTAAACAATGAGGTCAAACATAGATGATAAATATTATGGTCGATATAATGAAACTAGGTAGAATTGTAGATTAATCTGTCAAGTTTTCTAAAGGATTTTGGTATTAACACATAGTATGCTATGCTTGGAATACTGAAAAAAGAATAAGGTTGTAATAAAAGGCAATCGCACAATTCTATGCATGATGCAATATATGTTATGGCATTTCACATTTCTAGATTTTGTGTGAAATGAAGCCTTTGGAGACTACAACATTCAGTTTAAATCAAAATCCAAGCAAATGAGTTTCTAAAGAAAGTTATCAATAACGTTTCATTGGTTGTTGCATCAACTTTAAAGAATTTAGATTCTATGATTTATTGTGAAACACTACAATCATTAAGTTTAATTATGCAATCTATCTAGATAATGACTCAGATAATTAAAGTATTGGGTTTTGAACTCTTTAAAGTCATTCTCATGAAAACTATGTTATTGTTGTGCTAGTCCTATATGTGATTTAGTTATTAATGAATAATGCCATAAAGCGATTGAACCAACAATAGATCCTAGAAATCTTATTTTTAGAACCACACCTGAACTTACAAAGGAACATGAGTGTAGCCTTCATGTGTTTTCTGATTATGTTATGTTTCAAGAGGCTTTTAATGATCCTAACTCTTTAAGTTGGATATTTACCAAACAGTATAAGATTGCACATATGTTATATAGTTGTGTGTGGGATGAATAACCAAATGATTGTAGCCCAATAGATTGTGTATGGACTTATAAGGTTGAAAAGGTATTCCATAGGCCAGGTAGAAAGGTTTATAATCGATTCTATGATATAGGACTTTAAACGAAAAAAAAGAATTGCATGTAAAGAATCTTTTTATTCTATTTTTATCATTGATTTTTTTTGGAATCTTTACAACATTGGTGGCTCATTCAGTTAGGAGCTACATCAGTTAGATATTAAGATTAGATGTCTAAATAGAGTGACATAAAGGTTCTACAATTTTTTATAATGGAACATTTAGTTTATAGACTAAAGAAGTCCATTTATGGACTCAAAAGGCTCCAATTTGAGATATTTAAAGTTAATGAGATTGTCACTTAGGAAAAACATTTGTGATCAGTGCATATGTCTAGAGGTTAGTAGGAGCAATGTGTTTTGGGCGCTTTACATTTTGATGATATCAAATTAGCAGCCATTGACATTGACATATTGTTTAAGACAAGCATAATTTCTTGTTAGTTTGGATAAAGAATCTAAGTGTGGCTCCTATTCCGGTTTAGGGATTGAGATTCTTTATGATAGAGGCATATTTGGTTGGTCTCAAAACCTACATTCAATATATATGTGTTGAATAGGTTTGATGTGCACTATTTTTTTCCTAGTAAGATGCCTATTTTGAAAAGGTAACATACTATTAAATTTCAAAGTCCTCATGTTGATAAATGAAAGAGCTCATGCTGAATATTCCATATGCCACAATTATGGGCAGTCTAATCTGTGCTCAAGTCTATACACTTTCTAATGTTGTGTATACTATAAGAGTACTTTGGAAACACCTAAGCAATTCTATATTCAGACATTAGTGATCTGACATTCTAAATTTAGTCAGATATTTAATCTTGATTCTGTATGCTGTTAAAAGCCAATTTCGATAATTTGGCTAGAATAGTTGATTCTAGAAAAATGAGAAATGAAAACTTACAATGCCTTTGATAATAAAGGTAAAGCTTGTAGCATGTAGTAGAGCTACATGTCTGATTGTTGACTACAAAATCTCATCTTAAGACTAGATTCTAGGTTTTTCATTCTAAAGTTATTAGAGATGTTTTGTGGTAAATCTGCAGTAGTGGCTTTTTCTCAAATATTAGGAGTTATTTATACTTTATATATTAGATATCATCATTCAGTATATTAAAGAAAAAGTAATGCAATCCATTATTGGTGTAAATAGTAGAGCACATAATCTACAAAAGCTTATGCTAGTGTAACTATTAACTAATTTTAGCTACTAAAGTGTCCTAATGATAGGCACTTATTCAGGACTTGTAGAGCCTTCTCCTGTATTGAGTTAGAAGGAGCTTTTGTAATTGAAATCATTGCAACTGTGATGGATGGGTTCTTATTTGCCATACGTATATTCCTTTTGCATGCATTCTGTTATGTATAGCATTTCATTGGATGAGACGTTCTGGTTTAGTCTTATGTGCTTTTTCCCAAGCAACGTTTCATTAAGTTTAGATATGAAGGACATGATGGAAATGGATATTAAATATATTTTCATATCATTTTTATTTCACATTATCATACTACTAGTCTTAAAGTATTTATGAATTTGTGTATACGTATTCTATTAGTACGGTCATTCTAGGGGCTAATAAATGCTTGTTGTTATTCTGTTGTTACTGCTATTAAAGTATTCATAAGTCTACATACATGTATCCTATTGATATAATGCATTTTAAAGCTTATGATACTTTTTGGTTGAAAGAGTATACAAGTCCACACATTGGTACCATATCAGTACAATGTATTTTGGGACTTATAAATGCTCATTCGTTTATATGATGATTTGGGTGTATACTCATATTGATATTTTTTGTTTATGGCCATTCTATTAATTTGGATTCATGTTGAATGACTTGTGTAGTCCAAGTGGAAGATAGTTGTATTTATCTCATATTGGTGGACTAACAAAATTATTATATATCGGATTATATTAATTTATGTCAATTAATGAGTAATTACTCTGGTACCATATTATAATATATCTAAATAGTAGTATGATTATTCTTAAGTGTGATTTCGGTTTAATTTTATATTAAGACTCATAATAAGATAGGTCAAATTTGAAGGTCAAATTTGATTAAGATGTTAGGGAAGGTCTCCACCTTTATATAAACAAGACTAACCTATTGAATTTCATAACGTTTAGAGAAATAAAAAGCAGATATCTCTTTTTTGGCTTCGCAGGTCTCTGATCGGACTCCAAAGGCAGGCATCGGAAAGCTCAATAGGCCGACATCATTCTATGGATCTTGGATTAAGCGAGATTGAACTCTCACCCCCATTCATACCAATTTTAGTTTTTGTTAAAATGTATTAGTGATCCTGTAAACTTTTAAGCTGAATCCAACACATTTTTCAACTAGTCAAACAGAGGAAGTTGAAGAGTTATCTAAAGCAGGATTAAGGAATCCAGCGCGGGTTGAAGTTAGAGCTGAGATGAAGTCACTAAACAATTCAGCTTCATCAATTTGTTGCCTATCTACCCTGTTCTAGTCGCTAAGGATGGGTTGTTATTTAGGGATAAATATTGTGAGAAACATAGAGAAAAACCGAGAAGCCCAAGAAAGCCTCCAATCCTGCAATCCCTGTCACGAGGAAGAAAACAGCCAGACAGAGATGTGCTACCCAAACAATTGAAGATGATGAGGAGTTGACCCGGGAATACCGTCTATTGAAGCAACTGAAAAAGGGGGGCTATTGATGAGAGCAAATTTGCGAAGTTTAAAGGAACTGAAGCTATACTTTAAAACATGTGACGGTTTTGACTTTGCACTGTTTAGGTTTGAATACATAGGCCTGGGCTCCAAGTGTTTTTTTTTTTTTTTCCTAAAGGTTAGGAATGAATCTTAACTCGTTTTTCGGGAAGAGTTGGAACTCTCAACTGATATTGCTGGTGACAGCAACAGTTCTCGAACAATGACTGACTATTAAGCTTTAGGATTGAAGATTTCATCAATCATGCATATTGGCTTTCTTCAGTCAGTCATTAAGCATTATACTGTTGTAAGGAAGGGGCACCAACCTAAATCATAATATTTCTATATTTGATTTTAGTGTGTTAGCTATTAAAATAAATGCAATTTTGAACCGGGGATAATTCTTCTATTCAGACTTAGGTTCTGAAAATTGGGTCTTTAGAAGTTACATGGGAGTCATTCCTGCACATCGAGAACTTCCCATTTAATTTCTTCAAAGACTGAAGAAGATGATAATAGTAACAAGTAAATGTAAATGCATCGAGCAAAATCTCCTCTACTTTTGCCTACCAAAAATTACTGTTCTGCCGTGAATAAAACGGTTATCCAAGTCAGGTCTGCATAAATCTTTTCCACGAAGGTGCCTTTAACATCAATATGAAGCTACCGTTAATCAAGGATTGCTTGAGCATTGGATATCCCAACGACTAACATGCCATTGGCCGAAAGGAGGACAATTATTCCAATGAAGCAAATAAAAGCTCGACATATCTTATTCAAATCTATGTATATTTCATTGGAGACTGGAGAATGTCACAAAATTTTATTTAAATAATTAAGAAATAAAAAACTGACCTTGGCCTAAATCAATGGGATATTATATATTAAAATATCTAATTCAAAATGAAAACGAAAATTCTAAACACAAATATAATTGTAGATATTCAAAATAAAAAAAAAATTTAATAGTAACAGGTCTAAAGTTTAAATTCTAATTAATTAATTTTTTATTTTCAAATTACAATTTTTTTATATGAAGTCCATTGAAAAAAAAATGAGCTTTTAAAATATTTAAAAAGATATCAAATTTAGAATGTTGGAAAGAGCTTAGATTTAGGTAAATTTTAAAAATACAAAAAATTTATTTAATAAAAAAATTCTTAAATCAATACACTTCTGTATTTTAAAAATTCTTAAAGGATTTGAAAGTGTCAACTGTCTTGGATTTTGTTAGATTTTTTAACTGGGTTAAAAAATTTTTATCTTTGAAATAACCTATTGCTGATTGAGACTGTTACTATTTGTTATTTATAATTTTACTCATCCAACAAGCTTCTTTCTGCATTTCTATAATATTGTCAACATTTACTATTCATTTCAAAAAATACAAAAACGGGGATATGAAATATTCACACATCTTTATTGATGAGAAAAATGGGTTCCCTGGAAGAAACTTAAATAATTATAAAACTTAAAATACCGAGTTACTCTCTCGATTCTAATTTTTTTTGTTAATTTTTTTTTGACGTTTTAAATTATATATTTTTAAATATTTAAAATATTTATTTTTTTATATTTTAAAATTTTATTTTTTTATTTTTTTTATGTTAAAAATCCTAAAATTTTAATTTTAATATTAAATATACTAAACTAAAAAAATCTTCTTTAAATTTAATAAAAATTAATATAATTCAAATATTTTGAGAAAAAAATAAAAAAAGGGCAAGAAAGAAAAGGCATATATTTATCCATATTTAAAGGTGTAAATGATATATTAGTTTTCATAAATTATTGGAGTTCTATTCGAATAAAATTTAAATTCGACTCAATTATTATCAAGTCAAATTCGAGTTTGAGTAATTTAATTTATTGATCGAATTGAGTTCAAATATTTTTATACTCAACTTGAATTATTCACAAGCTTAATCGAATTTTTATATTTTAATATATTTTAATTATTTTAATTAATAAAATATCTTGAACTCAATTTTGAGATTGAATACAAATAATCAAATTTTTATCGAATATAAAAATCGAACTTATTTTTATATATTAATTAAATTTAATCAAGCGAACTTAAATAATTTAATTTTTATCTCGAGTCGAACTCGAATTAAAATAATAAAATTCAATCGAATTCAAAATAAATTTTGAACTTTAAATTTAAAGTCAAATTCAAACTCAAACTTAACTCAAATTTAATATTACATCAATTTAAATTTGATTGATTTCATTTCTATGCGAATCTTCGTAAAAAAAAAAAAAAATCATCTTCACGTTTACAAAATCCTTTTTCATTGGGTCAAGCTCCCTTTCATTATTTTTTTATCAATTATTATTTCATACAACTTTAATCATTGTTTATGAATACGACCTTTTAACAAATTTGGAGTGAGTTGTATGCATGTGAGCAATGGATAAAAAAATGGAGAAATCCTACCCTTTTCCCACGCGATTGACAATGTCCTAGACAGGACTAAAACGACCAAAAACTTGAAAATAGCTGACATTGAACAGCCGCTCCTACCTTCCAAGTAGCTTCCAATTTCTCTGACCAAAAACGATCAATCTCGTACTGCCAGTTTCTCCGTCCCTCTATGACCCGCTAAACTCTCCTATCTCTCTACAATTTCCTCAACCTAAGGCTCAAAATCATCAAAAAAAAAAAAAAAAGAGAAAAAGAAAAACTCCTCCCAAACACCATGTCCAACCAATACGACGATGAAAAATCCGATACCCCCCCACCCTTTGATCCATCAACGCCGTCCATTCCCATCTCCTACCCGATCAAGACCCTTGAAGACCTTGACTCTGGTTCTTACTTCACTTCTTTTCACTATCCTTTTAATAAATCCACTGTTCCTCTCCAACAACCCAATCCAGCTTTGGCTCAAAGGCCTAGGATGTTGGTTTGCCATGACATGCAAGGTGGTTACTTGGATGATAAGTGGGTCCAGGGCGGCGATAATTCCAGTGCTTATGCCATCTGGCACTGGTATTTGATCGATATTTTTGTTTATTTTTCCCATAATTTGGTCACCTTGCCTCCTCCTTGTTGGACCAATGCTGCTCATAGGCATGGAGTTAAGGTTAGTTAGCTAATACTATAGCATGCAAAACTTTTCTTTTTCTAATTGAAAAGCGGAGAATGATGATTTATTTTATATAAAAGTGTTTAATTTGGTTTATTTCAAGTAGAAAAATAGTCGCTTCAACTGAATCAACCGATAAAGCCAGGGGGGGTTTTCAATTTATGATTTTTCTTTAGATATATCATATATATAGATTGTTTGTATCGTTTAAGTCGAGAAATGGGTTTAGGTATAAATCATTTTCCTTTTTTAAAAATGATCAAACATCTTTACATTCATTGGGTTTTAAACAGAAAACTACTTAACTATAACTGTTCTTTTTTTGGAAAAAAAATTTTCTTATAATCTTTTCCTTTTTTTTGGCTCAGTGCTTTATGAACTACCAAAACGACCGTACATTTTTAATGATTTGATGAAAAACACAATCTTTTCTTTTTGCTAAATCAGAAACGGTTTCTGTTTCTTTTCGATTGTAGCTGGTGTATTATGTTAATCCAATGCGTGGCGAAAGTCTGTTTCGTTTTCTTTGGATTATGGTATGTTAGAGACTAAAGGAAGCTTAATATATGTTTTTTACCGTGGTTGTGAAATTTAAGGTATTGGGGACATTCATCACAGAATGGGATGAAGGGAAAGCAATTTGCAACAAACTGCTCTCAACAAAGGAGTCTGCTCATAATTATGCTGAACGCTTGGCAGACCTTGCGGTTGCTTTGGGCTTTGATGGATGGCTGGTATATGCTACTCATTACATATCAAGCTTTAATATGTTAAATTTTTTGGACAAGAAAAGATAACATGTAGAGAACGTGTGATGCCGTTTTGGAGGAAGAATGGCAATTACAAATATCAAATAAATGTTTTTCCTTCTGTTAATATAATGTATGTAAGTTCCATATTTGGCACCCCCTTTTCTACAATTAACTAGGAACGCTTACTTTCAGCTCAATATGGAAGTTCAACTGGATGTCGGGCAAATCCCTAATCTGAAAGAATTTGTTAGCCATTTAACTCAGACTATGCACTCCTCACTTCCTGGATCTTTGGTTATATGGTTTGTAAAAAGAAACCATACCTGAATTATGCACTATATTGAAGTGTATTAAATTCTTGTCTGATAAATGTTGTTCGTTACACAGGTATGATAGTGTTACAATTGGTGGAAATCTTAGTTGGCAAAATCAATTGAATGAAAAGAATAAACCTTTCTTTGATATTAGTGATGGAATCTTCGTTAACTATTCATGGGAGGTATTGCCTTTAAATTTATCGTCCATCTCAAACCTAAGTTCATCTTTTGTTGTATACATAAAAACTATCATGTACCTTGCAGGAGGACTATCCAAAGCTTTCAGCAACAGTCGCTGGTGATAGAAAGTTTGATGTCTACATGGGAATTGATGTATTTGGAAGGGGAACTTATGGTGGTGGGCAATGGACTGTATGTTTCTAACTAAATGAGCTCTTTGCTTGTTAGACATATACTGAACCTGAGAGTGAAATAATGATGAAAATCACCAGGAATGTATATACTTTCATAAATCCAAGCTGCAGTAGAAGATCAGACAATTACTATTGTTAGTTTCTTGTGTTAATTTTCCTTTGATTTTGACTGATTGAAACCATAACAATTCTTTCCATGACAGACAAACATTGCACTTGGTGCGATAAAGAAGGATAATGTTTCAGCTGCCCTATTTGCTCCTGGATGGGTTTATGAAACAAAACAACCCCCTGATTTTCAGACTGCTCAAAACCGGTAACGGACTTATTTCTTTGCCGATTACTGTTGTTATAGAGAGCTTATTTATTTTGGTTAGATGTCTGATCTTCCCTTTGTGTGATACTTTGATCCTATTCAGATTTCAGGTTGATTTTCCACTCCATGCATGAAATTAAAGTCAGTGACTGGTGATTAAAGAGTAGTATTTATATCTGAGTTACTGACATGTATGCAGTTTGATATGTTGCAATTACTACAAAATGCAGTTCTTTGCTTAGTGTCATTTATTACTTGCTTTATTGTCTTTGTGACATGGACCAGGCCGGTTCCTCTGCTTAGTGAAAAGGGAAAAGTAACCAGAATTACATACAGCTGGCTAATGCATTTTCTATCTAAAGAACAGTACTTTTGTTTGCAAAATTGCTTAAGTTAATTTTTTTCCTTTATTATTGTAGTGATAGATTCTTCAGGATTTTCTTCTTTGTACTTAAAATGTTATATGGATTTTGTGGAATCATTAACTTCCCTCCTATCACGTAAATTTCTTAATATTATGACTACTCTCTAATTTCAACTAATTTAGTCATTTACTCATCCTTTTAAGTCAATTCTTCTTGTTGCAATATGATATATTTGTATTTATAATTGTGCTTTGATCATATGATATCATAATTTTTACAATTCTTTCCTTATTTAAACCTTTTCAATGAGCTTCATTACAAACAATTTGGCTTTTGCAGTTGGTGGGCTCTTGTTGAGCAATCATGGGGAATTGTACAAAAGTATCCTCGAGTACTACCATTCTATTCAAATTTTGATCAGGTTGACGCTATCAAATTCTTTGTTCTTTTCTTATGCGTTTTCAAAATTAGAGGGCATGTAAAAGTTACTGCAAAATAATCAATTCATTAGCTAACCGGATTCCTTGGGCACATATGCATCTATTGTTCAGGGCCATGGTAATCATATTTCCATCGATGGAGCCCAAGTATTAAGCACTCAATGGAATAACATTTCTTCACAAACCTTTCAGGCAGGGACTACATGGATATATTTTGTTTCTTTCACTTGTCGGTTTTACTTAATGTTGCTTATTTCTAGAGGAAAATTTAAATGCTTCCATGTTATTTTACCTTCTTGTTTCAGCCTTTCCTTGAGTATGCTGATGGTCCTACTTCAAATAATATTGAAGTCCATGTTAAGTAAGTTTGCATGAGTCATTGTACTTGATATGTTTCAGTCATATGTATAATGTTCACAGGTCTAAGAATTGGTTGCTAAAATGGCAGCTTTAAGGAAGCATCTTTTAGCGGAGGAGGAAACCTCACATTTAAAGGAACTCTTGAAGCCGATGCTTATGTCTCTACCAGACTCTTTTTAGGAGAGCTTCTTATGGGTGGCTTACCCGTTCATTTCACATATTCTGTAAGCTATCTCGACTAAGTGTCTTCTATTGCAACCAAATATTCCCAAAATTTAATATTGTTGAGTCCAGATGGGATTTGGAAATCAAACCATGGGACATTTTGCACTTTCAATGAGAATGTGAGCGCTAACAGTAGCATGTGATATATTTCAATCTATTTTTCTTTCAGTATTAGCTGGTTTATCTGAATGCCACAACTTGCTGCAGGTAAAATCAGAAGGTAACTCTCGAGTGGGCCTTTCTCTTGAATTCTCTTCTGAAATGAAAGGGAAAAAGAGGTTGCTTCTTGCATCCCATGAAATGAACAAATTCTCAAGCAAATTTAGTGAAGTGATTGTGCCACGTCAACTTACAAAACAGGAGGTGGCTCCAGGATGGGTTATACTGGAGAGTAGCATTGCAATGAACGGATACACATTAACAGAAATTCATGCGGTATGCTACAGGCAACAGCCTGAAAATAGTGTACTTAGATCAGCAGCTAGATCAAATAACCAGGATCCAGCGGAATATTTTGCCGTGCTTGGCCATATTAGAATTTCAACTGCTGACCAGAATACAGAATTTCCTCCATCAACTTCCTGGATCGTTGAGGGTCAAGATGTTGAATGGGGAGGTTCTCAAGGTTCCCAAACCCTTAGTCTTAAGCTCAGCTGGAAACTGAAAGATGGAAAGAATTCTCTTTTCCCAGGTTACAATATCTACGTTGAGAAACTAACTAAACAATGGGTCAGAGCTCTAGGAAGAAGGCTAGAAGGCGTACGGGATTACATTGGAGTGGCACACGTAGAAGCCTTCTATTTATCTGGCCTTGTCATCCCTTCTGGCACTTCTAGCCTCAAATTTATTATTCAAGTGTGTGATGGTAATGGTACTAGCCAAAAGCTTGATGATGCTCCATTTTTTCAACTCAATGTTGAAGGTCAATGAACATTATTGCTTTCGTCGCTTTGCATTAGTTCTGGGCAAGAAAAACATTGGTCGCTAGGAAATGGAAGCTACTGTATCATGACAATAAACTGGAAATAAACTGTCAACACTATTAAATTTGAACCTTTACATGCCAGTATTGACTTATGGCGATTAAAATGTCTCCTATATGACATTATTAGACTGTTCGGGCTGTTTGGTTGCATTGCAAGGATCTTGTCGTTTTGTTTGCATTTATATCTTCTTTACTTGATTAGTTTCTACCTAGTAAGTGGTTATGTTGCTTCCCAGTTGACGAATTCCATTTATAAAAAGAGGCTCCGCTAAAATGAATCATTGTTTATACACCAGAGGAAGATAGCGTCTCATTTAACATGTTAAAGATTTCATGAGAAAAAAGATATAAACTAAAAATGGAATATTCTATCTAGTTCTTCTTAAGGCCAAAATATCAGCTGAATTCTTAATTTATTTTTAAATTTATCTGTATAGATGTATCCAAAAAAAATTTTTATATTTTGGATTTATTGATCGGTCGATCTTAAGATAAATATCTGAGTTTAAGACAATTTTTTGAGTCTTGGATCAACTTCGATTTACATTAAATTATTAATAAAAATATTTTTAATTAAATTTTAATTTAAAAATATTAATATTTTAATTTTTAATTTTGAATATTTAGAGTCCAACGAGTCAAGTCAGACCTAGGGTAAAACCTTTAGAAAAGTTGATCCAGTTTCATTCGACTCAGTCCGGTCATGATTAAGTACTTTATCTACTTAAAAAATATTTATAAAGTTCTTATTCATCGAACACTTTTCTTTAAGAAATATAAAATATGTGAAATATTTTGTTTTTAGAAAGGTTGATAAGGAAAAACAAAAATAGAATAACTTTTTTTTTTTTTCTGAAGGGAATGATAGATTCTTTTTAATACTAAAATACTATACTTTAGAGACCACTGTACGAAATAAGTACGCGTAAAATTTTGTCAAAAATGGCGGTGGGGTGATCGAATTGACCTCGCCCTTGAAATATCTCCTCTCCGGGAAAACAAATCGGTGGTTTCGACCAGCTTGTTCCCTTGTGGGGTTCAACTTATCTCTACGTCTTTGAAAGGTGCAAATACGAACTGATAACCACCAAGTTGTTAGCTACTTGAATTAATCAAAGTAATCCAAAAATTTTTTAATTAATCACCAATTTTCTCCTTTGAGCCAATATGATGAGCTTGTTTGAGATTTCACTAGCCCTTTGCTTTCTAGTCATAGCTCTGGACGTGTTTCGAGTTGGTTTCCAAGATTTACCCCAAGACTACCTAGACACTCACAACGCTGCTCGTCAAGAGGTCGGTGTTCCGCCCCTGACTTGGGACAATGTGTTGGAGGCCTATGCACTGAATTACTCTCAACGAAGGATTGATAATTGCATTCCGGTGCGTATGTCACGGATTTAAGGAAGAATTTCGAATCTCACATCGAACATAATAGAAAGATCATTGGGATATAAAAGGGTTCATATTATTTTTGCTTTGTGAATTATCTTTTGTAAGATAAAATCGTGAGGTTAGAGGATCAAAATCAATATATCTTATAACGGTGTGAACCATGACGGTTAAGTTGATCTGAAATGCCGAAAGAATAAATGTTCGGGTCTCGAAGTCGCGCGAGTTCGGAGCTTAAGTGTCGACTCATGACAAGTGATATTAAAGTCAGTCCTAAATCGTTCACTGTTAAGCTGATCTGAAACGCAAGAAGGGTGAATATTCGGGTCCCGAAATCGCGCGGATTCGGAGCTTAAGTGTCAACCCATGACAAGTGGTATCCAAACCAGCCATAAACCGTTCGATCCATGTCAAACATCTCGAGAGAGATAAAGACATAACGAGATTGGGTGCGAGAGAATGTCACGAATTTAAGGAAGAATCTTGAATCTTACGTATCACGAGGTTGGATGGGTGCGAAAGAATATCACAAACTTAAAAAAGAGTAATGAATGTCCAGATTTTAAAGTCGCACGGATTCGAAGCAAGTCTCGACCTGTGATATGTGCAATAAGCCCTTCGGGTCTGAATCTTGCTTGGAGCAGCACTGTTCTTTCAGGGACTGGTGCTGTGAAACTTTGGAGTGATGAAAAGATGGATTACGACTTGGAATCTGGTTTTGTGCTTTAGGCCGCGTTTGCAACCATTGCACTCAGGTGATTTGGATTAATTCAACTCAACTTGGATGTGCTAAAGTTAGATGCAATAATAATGGAACTTTCATTGCTTGTTACTATTACCCTCCTGGTAAGATTCCTGGGAAGTGTCCAACTGATGGGATTGAATCCCTTTCGGGAGCAGTCACTCCCAGCCCTCATAATCAATCCCCTGATATTTTTCCTCCGAAAAACAGGACAGGGTTAGTGATTGGGTTGAGTATAGTAGGAGCATCTGCATTGACTTTTGGCCTAGGTCTCGTGACTTGGTTCATTTCAAGACGAAAAAGGAAGACAGAAAATGAATTTGACGATTATGTTTTTGATATGTACTTTGGCGATGAATTTGGGAATGGAATGGGACCAAGGAAGTTTTCATTGAATGTATTGGCTAAAGTGACTAGTAACTTCAACACTGAAAACAAGTCGGGAGACGGAGGGTTTGGCACGGTTTTTAGAGGATACCTGAGGGACTTGGATACCTTTACTGCTGTTAAAAGGGTTTCAAGGGCATCTAAGCAAGGGATTAAGGAATACTCATCTAGGGTGAAGATAATTAGCCGATTGAGGCATAAGACTTTTGGTGAAACTCATTGGTTGGTGCCATGAAAGAGGGGAACTCATGCTAGTTTATGAGTTCAAGGCTAATGGCAGTCTAGATTCCCATCTTTTCAAAAGAAATAACCTATTGACTTGGGAAGTGAGATATAAAATTCTACAAGACTTGGCATCAGCATTTCTACATTTACTTTAAGAAGGAGATTGCTGTGTGCTTACACAGGGATATCAAAACTAACAACATTATGTTGGATTCTAGCTTCAATGCTAAACTTGGTGATTTCGGATTAGCCAGGCTAGTTGATCATACAAAAGGGTTAAAAAGTACTCTTTTGGCAGGAACTGTGGGCTACATGGCTCCCGAATGTCTGTCTTCAGGGAAGGCTAGCAAGGAATCAGATGTCTATAGTTTTGGAGTTGGGGCATTGGAAATTGCATGTGGTAGAAGGTCAGTTGAACCCAAATTTGAGGAGTCTGAGACTTTATTAATACGTTGGGTGTGGAAATCGTATGGAAATGAAAGGATTCTTGATGTAGCAGACAAGAAATTGGGTAACGCCTTCGACCCTAAACAGAAGGACTGTCTAGTAATTGTCGGACTGTGGTGCGCCCATCCAAGTCACGATCTAAGACCATCAATAAGGCAAGTTATTCAAGTTCTTCATTTTTAGGCACCATTGCTAAATCTTCCAGGTAACATGCCTATTTCCAATTATAATGTAACTACTGCTGGAATTGGATCACCCGAGCCATATATCTAATGTGATTCTCACTATCCCTCGTTAGATTTATCTGGTAGCTTTTCTATCAAATTTACATGTCACAAATTATTTTCCCTTTCTAAGAGAGTTTGTGGCAAATTTTTATGCAATAATATTGGTGTATAGATTGACTCTTCCTGATCTCTTCTCAAAAAAATGTGTCCTTTGTGAATCAATATTTTTGGTTAGCTTCAATTGACAGAGGCTTAACAGGTTAATTGTGGCGGTTGTAGGGTAAAATCTATTCCTTTATATAACATTTTTTGCCAAGCTGAATGGTTCAAAGCTTGAGCCTGGCTCAGCTAGCTTCAATTGACAGAGGCCATATTCAGTATGCATTTTAAAAGGTTAAGTTTTAGGTTAGTGTAGTAGACAAATATTTCAATTAGATCATTTGGCAGTTTTTGTGTACATTATTTGGACAGATTATTTGTGTTCCTCGCAACTTAATTCAGATCTTTTTGGTCAGGAAATTTGTAAGGCTTGATCGTTAATAAGAATGTACTAATAACAGAAAAATTAGTACACAGAATTGAAGAAGAAAGAAAAATAAGAATTGGGCCAAAAATGTTTATTGAGGACCAAGCTTATCGAAGTTGAGCTACGGATTTATAAGAAAGGCCTCATCAAGCCCAATATTAGCGAAACTAAGCCCAGTAGTTAGAATTTTGGGTGTTCTTCGCTATTAGCCGCTAAACAATCATAACCTCAACGCAATAGCCAGTGTAGCTGGACCTTACCAGCACGGTGCATCTTGATATGGCCCAGATTCAGCCCAAATTGAAAGAGAGGCCGATGAGTAAAAGCAATCATATCGACTTTTATGGGGTCGCTATTGGATAAAGGATCCAATTATGGAACTGGAGCGTTAGTTAAGAAATTGTACATCTATAAAATGAGAAGAAATCGGGGGTCGGAATCACTGAACATTATGGCTTGCATTGCCTTGGACAAGAGCATGTATAAATGAGAAAAAATTGGAGAATCTTGGTCGCCGGGCCTTGGCCAATGAATTTCTTCAACACAGTCGTGATATTAGAGCAGGCAGTCCATTGCATAATTTTTTTGGTCGAAGTCCATTGCATATTTTGAAACTTGATAGCTGGGAAATCGCGAGTGATGAACCATAATCTTTGGCAGGAATTAAAAGTCCCAAACTTCCAATGTTCATCATAAGGGAATTAATGGTGAGAAGTTCAAATGAACCACATGCATTGCAAGTTTCCCTTTTGGTCCAAATCGTCTTCAGACAATACCGTTTTGAGTGAATACCAACAAGCCAGAATTTCCTGGTTGTTGATTTCTGTGTAGAAGCTGGCTAACTCCTAGTTATGGTAATAGCAGTAGCCGCCAGCTAGTTTGATAATGTTGGCGGAGACATAGTCTCATGAAAAAGAATCACTCCTTTTGAGATTCTTATATAGAACAAGCCAATGCAAGATTAGATCCAGTTGAGCTAAGTAATGAGTAATGGGGGCAAAGTTCTCTAATTGGACTGACTAGTGACTAGTGCACTTGATGAAAGGTCGTTTTAAATTGTAAAATGCAGCAATTTGCTTTTCTAAATCGTACATCCATTTAGATTAACTACAAAGAGAATTAATTCTGTACTCAACCTTTGTCTCGAATACTACTTCTCATCTTTCCATGAAGACGATTAAGACTGTACTTTTTTATCCCGGCCAAAGACTCAATTCCTCGATGAATTTCAATGCACTGGCCTAGACATTCCTTTTGGTACTTCAAGTCTCGAAATTCATTGTTGAAGTTTGTGGTGCTGAAGGTGCTTGCCAGAAGCTAAATGATCCATTTATAACTTTTCTTCAGCTAGACTTGGATGTTCAAGTAAAAAAAATTCGTTTTCTTCAAATCGTCGATGAAGTTTTTAAACTCTCTAATTCTTCTTAACTCATTGGTGGAATTAGATATATTATGATTAAGATAATTTTCCCAAATAAAATGTTATTTTACTGAATCTATTTGTCCATCTATGCTTTCAAGTTATTTTATTTGGGTTATTAATCATGAAATAAAATGCCAATAATAGAATAAAAAACCTTTAACACAATTGGAAAACTTGTTTAATGGAACCCTGTAGCAGAACCAAGTAAAACGTGAAAGCAATGTTTGTGATTCTGCTCACCTACCGACATACATCACCTAAAAATTCAGCATTATTTCCTGCAGAAATGATCATAGTTAAAGAAGTTAAATTGCTAAGGCAGGTTTCCCTGTGGAAAATCACACCATAAAAATTGTGGTATTCCTGATCTCCATTTATCCTGGAAACATTTTATCATAAAATTAACTATGGGATTATGAATTAGTCTAGTGGCATTGAAAAAACAATATTACAACAATAACATTTTCAATTGCTTTTATAGAAACTTGTTTGCATTTTCTGTCCAGTTCGATTTCAATCATGAAGGTGATTCTAAGTGCTTGGTGTGCAAGAAGTAGATGTATATCTTTGTGGAAGTTATTGTCACTTTATGTAGGCTCAACCTGGCAGGCAATTAGGCCAGCTAGGAATTTGGAAGATTTGTCTCATGATCTGTTCTCTTAAAGTGTCCAAATCCTTCCTCTTCCTTGCTGTGGAATGTAACAACAAAAAACCTAAGGAAATTACTTGATTTCACCTATGGATGGAAGAATGAAGTATACCCTTTCTACCTTTTCTTTTTCCCGAGGCAAAGAGAAAATAGGTAAAACATGAGTAAACATCTGATTGATCATGGTGATCAGAACATAAATTGAAGTCAAAGTAGGAATACCAAATCAGTTAATTGACAATGGTGAATCAATTGAGCCTTCTTTAATTAAGTACAGCTGACAAATTGGAAGAGAATATATAGTAATATCATCAGGAGTGATTTGTTTCCATCTTCAACATATATTAGGCAAAATTGTAATACTTTCAAAATATATAATGTCCGAACATTTGATTTAATGATTAATATATACATATAAAGATTTGAATTTTACTTTTTCCTGATAAAAAAATCAATTAATATAAAATACACTCCATGACAAAAGCCATAACCCGTAAACCTGATTCCATGACTGTTGAGTTCGAAAGCCTGCTGCCATTTCATAATCATTTAATCATTATATTTTTTAAAACTGAGATGAATGGTCCAAGCTAGAAATATATCAATACCCACATCGATCTTTCACCGAGAAACAGGTTGATTTCATCAGTTATTGGAAAATGTTTGTCTTCCATTCTGAACATGGAATTCATTAAATTAGATAAACCGGCCATAGAATATTTTTGAACAGTCAGGGTGTTGATTGACTCCCATCTCAATCACTTTGGCATTTTGTGTATTGAAGCAAAGTGCCAGAAAAATATATTCTAATTCGATGACTTGGACAAGAGAAAGAGAGGGGGAAAAGAGAGAAAGAAAGACGATCATACAACTGAAAAGAAGGAATGTAATTTGAAAATGAAACCACCTTTCTTTGGAAGTATTATCCTCGAGCCCTCAAAAGATACTACAAGGTTCTTCCCCACTATCTTATCTTTGTCCCCTCAAACAAGTGGAGATCGAGGTTGATCGATCAAAAGTGAGTTATCTTTGTCTTCTTATATCATTCTTATGATTATTTTTTTTTTCTTTCTTATTTTCAATTTAGAATTTGACTCTCCTTAGCCAGAAAATCCCATAGAATAGAGAAGCTTCATGTATTAAGCCAAATTCAATCAAATTTACAGCTAAAATCATCTATAAAATCCCATAGGTTGTCATTTTCAATGATCAAATTTCTTCATATCGCCGCCGCATGACCTTGCTTTTTTTATCATTATTTCTTGTAATTTGGTTTAGCCACCTGCTTGCACATGCATATCTATTACTCTATAAAAAATCATAATCATATATAATTAATTAGATTTTTGCTTATGATTTTGTTCGCCTTTTTCTTAATTCAAAACCTAGCAAGTTTTGGTGTGATCTAAAGATTACCATTACCTTCATAGGAGAATGATGTGTGCTGATCTTCAGGTACCTCTTCCCTTCTTTCTTCGGGGCCCAATAAAATGATAACCCCTTTTTTTTTTTTTCACATCTTTAGTTACTTTATAAAAGTTAAAGTTTTAATTAAAGACTGATGTGGGTACAATTTCATTTAAAGCTGAAATTAAAATACATCTCCACATTTTTCATATTGTTTCTGACATTCTAAATAATTTTATTAAAAATGAAACTTGGTTTTATTTTTTTCATGTTTATAGTCTTTGTTTCTCAAAGAACACACTCTGTTATCGATTAATAAAATTATTAATCGTACAGCTCCATAACTGGCAGAAAAGGGTTAACATAAGCTGGATATTTGATAAGGATTAGTGGAAAAAAAAAAAACAACTTGGCAAATGTTGACTTGGGAAATGTTTTCACATTAAATAAAGCAAGTGAGGAATCTTAAGTCCGTCGTTGTTGGATTTGTCTTTTCTTCATCGTCTAAAAATATTTAGATATACGAGAAAGATGGATTTTACAAAATGGATCATCATTATTATTATTATTATTATTATTTTAGAAACGAACTTGCCATGAAGTGAAGATTGAGGAGCTTTTCCTTGCACTCCCCCCCGCCCCAACGTAAAGAAGGCAGATGAACATCTAGTGGCACGTGGCGTTACGCAAAGGTTTTTTTTTTTTTTTTCTTTCTTTTAATCGTGAGGGATTGATATGACAAGGATTATTAGTAGTTTAATTATAGCTTAAGTACATAACGGAAACCAAAGTATCAAGCACGTCCATATAAAAAAATATTGAAAGCTAATTTTTTTTTTCTACGAAGGCAAAGATATTAGTGGTTAAAAAAAAAAAAGTATAAAGGAGCGAAGGTTGCAATTTTACCGGCGGAATTATTCGTCTTGTACGACTTGAGAGGGTCTTAAATAATGATTTTTAAATTCGATTTCGGTATAGTTTGAGATATTAAATTATTAATAAAAATATTTTTAATTTAAAATATATGTAATGATAATAAAATATTATTTTTATTAAATTTTTAATATTAAAATTATTTTTTTTGAAAATTTTCAAATCTTTTGAGCTCGATGAATCGGGTCGAGCCTCCAGAAGACTAACTATACCTAGCCCTATCTTGTACGACCTATAAACATATATAATTTTAAATATTTAGTTGATCAAATTTTTTCATATTAATTTTATATAGACATGAAATTTTACTTTTTACTATTAGATATTAAAAGATTAAGATAAAAGATGAGATTAGTACCTTAAATTAATTAACACAAATTATTCCTACTCATGGATTTTAAATTAAAAAAAAAACGATCTCACTTAACTAACAATGCTTTTGGTTTTTCTTGTGTCTTTTTTCTTCGATAAACCATAAGGTTTTCAAGTTTCAACCTAAAGACAAAAAAAATTCATGTTAAAATTAGTTTTTGCAGGATATTTGTAGGGTGATTTTAAGAAGGACTATATAGAAATCAATAATTATGGGCTCATTGAAATGGTTTTATAAGTGAACTTTTTTTTTTATAGGAGGGTATAACCCTTACAAGGCCGAAAAGAGATGAAATCTTAGCTCGAAACTCAAACCTTTATTTTTTTATAAAACCTCATTAGTCATTAGACTAAGAGCTCGAAACTTGAACCTCTATTTTCTCATAAAATTTCATTAGTTACTATATTAAGAAGTGAATGATTGATAAAGAACACTTTGAATGTGCATGATTTTAACTTTGATATACAATAAAATAATTGTTTCTTTTAAAAATTTATCATTACATTCGATAAGACAATAATTAGATGCATGCATGTGATAATAATTCATTTAAAATGCATTAGTAACTAAGATAAGTTTCTTTATATTCATATACTAATTGGTAATTACAATAAGCTTTGATCTGATTTTCGTCTGTGTAGACTTTGCACATGAGAGGGACACACGAAAAGAAAGAAAGATGAAAAATATAGTTGGAAATTCTTTGCTTTTGGCCGCCAATGAGGTTGAAGCTGTCATCTAAATCTAAATTAAAGAAGCAAAATTAAATTCTATCTGCTACTTAATTAGAAATTTATAATGCCAAATCAAAGCAACTCCTTTCCTTTACATCACAATTTCTGGCGCAATTTAATACTTTTTCCTAACGGTATCCCAAATTTTGTATAGATTTATTTCTTTTAGATGATTATAAGAACACATTTCTTCATATCAATCTAATACATTTAAAATTGCAATCTCAAAACATTAATACTATTAATTAACTTAACTATATGATTTTTTTGGCTCATAACTATAGGAATTTATGTTTTAGATTGTTTGATAAAGATCACCGACCCACCTCCCTTTGCAACTTATTTTGGTTAAGGAAAGGATTAATTAGTTTTTATTATTAAAGTCGTATAATCAAGAAAAACTCAAGTTTACTTCACTTCTCACATGCTAGAGTTGACCTTGTCAACTTACTCTAGATATTGTCTTAGCACACACAGTATGTTCTGTCTCTCTTGTGTCATTTTAGTTAAAATAAACAAAGGCTAATTAGAGGAATAACTTAGAAATTAATAACTCTTTCTCTGTCACAAAACCAAAAAAGAAAAGAGGCCTTTTTTTATGAAGAAACCATGTCTCCAAAGATGCTCTCTCTCTTGAGAGAGTGATCATGAATTACATTGGTAGAAGAATTAGCAAAATTGAGGTACTGATTGTGGAGAAATGATTTGTCATCTACTTGGTCTAATATTTGAGGGGTTGGTAGCATTGGCTCTTGCTGCATCTGGATGCACAGAATCTCTGCTTGAGCCACTGCTAGCTGCATTTGAAGCTGAGAAACCTGGTTCTGCAAATATGATATGGCCCCTACACATCCATAAACTGGGTCTCTTATCCTTGCATTTGCTTCATACACCAAACTGCTTACTGCATCTGCCCTTTGCTCAACTGGAAGCTCCTGCTTTCAATATATATATATATATATATATATATATACACACACACACACATATAGTTGCTTAGGCTATGAGAAAATTTGAGGATACTCTGACCGTATTATCAGAAAAAAAAAAATCGTGTATAGATAATTTTATGAACCTGCAACATTTTGCCGACATTGCTAGCACCAAAAACCTTGTGAACTATGGCGAACTTGTGGGGATCATCAGAAGGGAAGTATGGAGCAAAGATGCAGTCCTTGGCACAGCGGCGACGTAGCAACTTGCAGGAAGCACATGGCGAATTTCCTCCCATATTTGTAAGTCAAAGTGTTTGTTGGTCTTGCCCAAAAAAGAAGTTTTTGTTGGTAGTGATGAAGAAATTAGAAGGCAAGAAAAGAAACTAAGCTAAAGCTAGAACTGATATGCTAGGAAGGGTATGCGAGTAAAGCACAACCTTAATTTAGACTTGGTAGAGCTGAGAGGGTACGCATATTTATAATAACCAAGGAGCAAGAGTGCCATAGATCAACCAGGTAACTGTCTTTATTTACAAAAATAATTCTATATAATAAATTAATTTTTAATACGATCAAAGGCATGCATCATGCAATTTTGTTTGAGTAATATTTTTGAATGATCTTAAAGATGTATTTTTCCTTAAAGTATAATTAATTAATAGTTTATTCAACATAATAATTGTAAATTAATTATAGTACTAAACAACTAGTATTAAACATAATATCTAAGTTGTTAGAGAAGTCATTGGGAAGGGTATATATTAGAGATAAGCAAATAATTACGGGCAAAATACTCCATATTTTAGCAGTGATATTGATGATAGGGTTAGTTTGATTAGAGGCAATCCTACAGGGGATTTAGTAACATGGTTGGCATATCTCAAGGCCAAAGAGTATTTCTCAACTTTTCTAGATAACAAGGATAGGACTTCATGTGGGTCCAAAATAGAACCATTGGATGAATAATTAACTGTTTTTGTTTTTTAAATGAATTTGGACCTATGCAAGCACTTTAAGAATGGGACAAATAAAGTTTGGAAATTGAGACAACAAGGAGGCCAAAGCAAAAATCCCAAAATCTTTTAAGATAGTTGAGTTTTGGGCTAGCTCAGAAGTTCAATTACAACTAAAAGTCATAAATTTGGTGATTTAAGAAGGAAGTTTTTACCCTACCAATGCAAAATTGGCTTCTCAAACTATCATTATCATATATAATTACCGTTGCTTCTATAATGTGCCAAAAAGGACAGTAGCAGAGGCGCCCACGCAACTCGATCGGCCCCAAAACTGAGTAAAACACAACGGTAGCCGCCAAAGCGTGTATAATAGTTGGGGTATGCCTATATGCAAAAGGGGCATGCCTTCCACGTTCTTCTTTCATCTTCTGTTTTCTTTTTTGGTTCTTTTTCTTTGCTTCTTTATTACTTCAGTAAAATTTTATTAAGAGCCAGGCTCAAGGCCCCAACGAAAAAACAATGGGAAAATAAACACCAGCCGATCGAGACCTTCGGAGGCGAGGCTCAACGTGAATGTTTGGCCCTTTGTTAGCCACACAAACATTCACGTGAACACAAGCAAACACACAAGACACCCCTTTCTTCTCTAGAATCTAGTGTGGTTTTGACCCAAATCATTAATTAGGTCAACAAGAGAGCAAGTGTACGTGTATATTATATACACATGGCTCGACAAATTATGATTAGCATACTCATATTTCTTCAATTTATTAATCGTTTAGTATAATCCTCCCTTATTTAATGCCATTTCTACGTTATGTATATTTAATTACTTTTTCTTTTTTTTTTTTACAAAGTAAGTTACAATACAAAGATGAGAAAAATATTATAAATATTCAAATTTAAATTCAAATTTATTAAATGTCATTTTTTAAAAACGATAAAATATATCAACTAAACTAAACCATAAATTTTTTAATTACTTATTATTTGACATAAAATTATATTATCATTACTTTTTATTGTCTTTAACAAGTCTCTAGGCATGTAAGAAAATTGAATCATAATTTATTATTAAACAAAGACAAATATTCCTTGTATAAATTGATAAAAGTTAGAATCCCCACCCCTTTTCTTGTAAAATACATTTTTTTTTTCTCATCCAATAAATTTAAGGTGTGTTGCACAAACTATGATAAGCATATAATAATAATATTATAAATAAAATTATATTAAATAATATCATTATATCTTGAGTTTGATATGTGCAAGGATTATGATTAAATAATTTTATTTATTGGTTAAAATTATCTTTCCTAAAAGTTGTTATAATTTAAATTATTAATATAATTTTTAAGGATATTAATAGGATATATAAGTTCAATCACATGGATTAAAAATAAATCTTGTCCATTTTAGAAGGATTATAATTTAAATTATTAATATAATTTTTAAGGATATTAATAGGATATATAAGTTCAATCTCATGGATTAAAAATAATCTTGTCCATTTTGAAAAGATTGAATCATCTTATATTAATAGGATGATTAATCCTCCTTGTAATTCTATCAATTTCTTTATATACAAATCAAACATGATAGAATGATTATTGTAGACACCCCATTTTGTCCAAAAATATTTTTTTGAAATTGAAAACAAGCTTCAACCATAATTGAGAGATTTTAGGATTTAATTCCAGAATCAATTCACATTAAAATGATATTGTGAGATTTTAGGATTTAATTCCATAATCAATTGGCATTAAAAATGATGGGGAGAGATTTTTGGGATTTAATTTCAGAATCAATTCTCATTAAAATGAAAATCAAATAAAATCATAGATTTAAGGAGAATTGATTGAGCATGAATTCCTATATAAATTTGTGATCAAAACAAAATGAGGTATTTGGAAAAAAAAAAAAAAGATTATGCAAAAACTCTTGAGAGAAAAGAGAAAAATTTGTTTATCAACCAAAAGGTTTTAAGTTCTGGGTTTGGTTAGTTTAAATTTTCTGGAATTGAAATTTGATGTTTTTGGGTTTGAATATCTGTAGGGTTTTACATTCTAGAGATTTCTGAGTTAGTTTTATAGACAATTTATTAGGTTTTTAAACATTCTCTGTTAGTTTTTAGGATTTATTCATCAATTTTTAGAAATCAATTAGAGAGAAGACAGAAAAATAATCATTTTAAAAAGAGAGGCATACTCAAACACTTCTCAAGAAAAGCTTAAATTGGAGACACCCAGATCCACATGTTTTACCACGCACAACCCAACCTGATCATAAGTTTTTTTCATTTTTATTCTTATTTTTATTTTATCATTTTATATTTTAAGTTTTTATTTCATTTTTATAATTTATTATATTTTGTTGATTTTTTTAGCAATTTATTATTTATTAAATATTTTATAAAAATTCTTTTTATTATTTTATTTCTGAAAAATAAAAAAAAATCTTTTAAAATAAATTCATGAATTCCACCAAACTATTGGAGAATTTTCATGGATTTAAAGTTTATGAAACCCACCAAACTATTGAAAAATTTCATAAATCAATTTTAAAATAAAAAATAAATTTTATCCTCTAAACTATTGAAAGATTGCTTCAAATTAAGTCTTACCAAACTATTGGGAAACTTAATGAAATTTTCAAAAAAAAATTTAAAAATCTTTTTACAATAAAATCTTATCAAAATATTAAGAGATCTGCTTCAAAGTAAGTCCTACCAAACTATTGAGAGACTTGACTAATTTTTTGAAATAAAATAAATTAATAAATCCGATGATGGAGCCTCTTTAGAGCGAGACCCTAGTCTTCATGAATACTCTTAAGGTGAGAGAGTTATCTTAAATTCCTACCAAACTATTGGGATAATTTTAAGACTAATTTTTATTATTAAATAATTTGGCAAATTATAAATATGATCAAGGCTTGGATAATTTAAAATCAAACTGGTACCATCCTTTGAATGGTGCTGTGGGGGTGTTATAACCTTTCTCACACACAACTGTACTCCTAAACCTAAACTCTTGTTTTGTAGATCAAGATTTACTATTTAAAGATATCTAAGTCAATTTTTGGACTCTTTTTTAAATATGACAGATTCAATCAGGTAGTCAATCACACCTAAACAATAAAGATTGATGATGACTTCTCTAATCTATGTCTAGTGGTAAATCCATAAATCTATATGTTATAACAGTATGGTGACTTTGCTGGAGACATCAAGAGTCAAGTCAGTAAATAATTTCTTATTATCTAAGCTTTACCTAATAAATTTGGGTTTTTTTTCTCTTTCTTATTTTTTTTTATTACTTATATTTGTTAGTTATTCATTTATTTATTGTATATATTTGTCATTCATTTGCATATACATAACATAAAGCTCTCCACCCGAGTTCTACCTTTAGGAATGAGTGAAGTACCTATACTGTTATGAGATTTTATGTCTCCGCATGGGCCTACAAAACATTCTCACTTAGATTGAACCATTTTTCACTTCTAACTTATGATAAGTGAGGATCATGATGCTTTACTAATCTGTGATGGACTATGATGTAAGGAATAATTTGAAAACTTTTTAGACGTAATCCAAACCGCATATAATTAACTTTAAGATCCTAACCATAGATAGAGCCATATATTTCCACCCTTTATAATTAACCTAAAATTTAGGGTCATGTTGTTATTTACTTGCTTTGTAATGTTTATTCTTTTTTTATTGAGGTAATTAATCGATTTTCTTATTTTTTTTGTTTTTTTTCTTTTTATACATATTCATAAACATACATGCAGATTAAATATTATGCTTACTAACCTTTTTTTTTTATTGTGTATGTATGCATCCATGCATTACTACATTCATTCTCATGTATAATCTGATAGGTCCATAAACATCATTCTAAATTTGCACTATAATTACAAGAAATCAAGGTTCAATGATAGCTTAACACCAATACTACACTCAGGCTAAGCCAGGAAGATGGAGCAAGATAATACAAACCAGTTTGAGAGGTTAGAAAAGGCCCATGAAGTAATTGAAGGGAAGCTAAGCAAGATATTCAAAGCTTTAGAAAAGATAAACAGAGGGAAAATAGTAGAAGAAGATATCTCACATATAGATACCGAACCACTATATCCTTCAAGTTTCGCTTCACATCTAACTCAAACCATTCCAAGCTTTCAATAACAACAGACCACGTTCTCAAATTATAATCAAGGGAATGTTCAGAGCTATACCAACTCGATCTTTGTTGAAAAGGTAGATGAGTCCATCCATATTTTTAAAATGGATGAGACTAAAAAAGAAGTGAAATTGTAGATGGCTATGTCCTTAAAAGACTCTAAGATCGATCAAGCTATAAGTATGATTGAGGAAAGATTACAGGTTGTAAAAGGTATTAATTTCTATGAATCCATGGATGCCACCAACCTTTGTTTGGTTTCAAATGTTTTAATTTTTTTAAAATTTAAAGAACCAGAATTTGAAAAACTGTTCATGCACATGTTTCAAGATAGCTTGACTGGGTTTATTGTAAGAAGATATGTCCAGTTAGATATAACTCACATTAAGTCATAGAAAGACTTGACTCGATCCTTTATTAACTAATACCATCACATCATAAACATGGCTCCTGATTGCCTTTCATTACAAGAGATGGAGAAAAAAATATCTGAATCTTTCAAGGAGTATCCCCAAAGGTAGTGGGATGTCACTGTTTAGGTACAACCCTCATCAATAGATAAAAAAAATAACAGTGCTATTTGTAAGCATTTTCAAGTCACCATACTATGAGAAGATGGTAGGGAATGCGACTAAGAATTTTATTGACATAGTGATTTTAGGGGAGATCTTTGAAAATGTAATCAATAGTGATAAATTGAAAGAATGAGAGTTTTTTGCTACTAAAAAAGTGCTCCAAAAAAAAAGTGAGACTCAAGCTGTGAGTTTCGACAAGCAACAATCTAAAAACTATCCTTGATCAATCTATCCCACATATCATTCTTTTACAAGTTATACTTCTGTTATACTCTACTAATCAACTATATAACCTTCTTATCCATCTTTTCATAGGCCATCCATCTATCTAACTACCCCAACAAGTGGTGTGTAAGAATCACGAAACTGAAAAAAGCCTATATTTGACTCTATTCCTATAAGCTACACAGATTTATACTAAGAACTTTACAAGAACATTTGATTGCTCCCATTCTTGCAAAATAACCTAAACCTTCATATCTTAAATGATATGACTTTACTGCTCATTGTGACTACCATTTTAAGGTGGTGGGCCATTCCACTAAAAATTGTATCCCTTTAAAATATATAGTGCAAAGTCTGATCAAGAGAGAGTTGATAAATTTTGATACCAATGGAAACACGACATCCAATGTCAATGGTAACCCGTCACCCAATCATCCAAGGGCATAATTATGGGAGAGGTTGATTGAAATTGCTTATCATTTTAGAATTTCTTGATAATGTGATTTTTTTTTATGTACTTGAGTTTTATTTTATTTTTTATCATTTTAATAAAAGTGACAAATCTGATGCATTTTCATGACGTTCTTCTTTTGTGTGAATACCTATTATTTACCTTTACTTTCTCATACCTTTTCCTCATACCAATTTTTTTGATTTCGAATAATGAATGTTCAAACAATCACGACGATAATTCAGGATTCGATACCATTCATGATAATTTGATTGATAAATTTGAGGTAGTTAGTTTATTGGGACTGTTGGATAAAAAAGATAACTCTTATGAAAGTTTGGCTTATTGAAGGTAAAAGTGATGCAACATATGATTTTCGTGATTGTTCATTCGAGTTTGCTCTTAGTCAATAAATATTTTTCATTTAGAGTATTCATGTTCGAAATGAGAAATGGCTATCTTTTTTTATCCTCCAAAAAATAAAATTTATTCCTTGATACCTCATTTGAGCTTATTGAAATTTTTTTTTTTAAGAACACTAAATAAAGATCACCCCACACTGAGGGACAAAGTTTGAAAAATTCATTCATTCTTAGGGGCAAAGCTTTTTTGTGATCAAGTTTTCTTGACAAATAAAAAAATAAAAAAAAATTACTAGGGCAAAACGTCAATGTGCTCTACATGAAAAAATGATCATTTGTTTGATTACCCATCAAATACAATTTGGGATTGTTTTATCCATTTCTTTGGCATCCTTTACGCTAACCTATGTTACATCCCTTACAAGTCTATTTTGATTGAACATGAATACTTGAATTAGAGAATCATGAATTAAATTAAGGTAGATTTGTCATTGGATTATTTAAGACTTTGAAAGATGAAAAAGGGATAAAAAAATAAAAAAAAATAAAAAATTATAAAAATCGAAAAGAAAAAAAAAGGAGAAAAAAAGAAAACTCAAAACTAAAAACTTAAAAGGGCAATTTAAGTAAAGATAAAAACTTGAAAAAAATAACTTCATGTGAAAATCCTAAGAATTGAGATAATGATTGGTTTAAATATTGAAGATATGTGTTTTTGAAAGATGATATTGAGTTTAGGTTCAAAATTGTCTGAACAATCGTTATTTTGGATATTAATATCCTAGTTGGATTAATCACAACATTTTGCCTTTGCTCACCTTTGAGTTGTTCTTGACCTTATATTTTGCTCTTTAAATAATAAAGATCCATTTTTCTTATCCTTCACCAAATAAACATTCTTTAAATGAACTTGATAAATGTATCATGTTTATCATTGATTTGAATGATGGCAAATAAATAAATGAAATTTTTCATAAAAGTTTTTCATTCTTTGAAAGAAATCTAAGATGAGATAAATGAAAGAAACATGAGAAATTGATTTACAATAGGGCAAACAAGAAAACCTAATGATGAATTTAGTGATAGATTGGTTAACAAGACCTGTGAATTATGATCAGATGAAAAGAATGACATGGAATAACTGATAAAATATACTTTGAGATTATTAATTCCAAAAAGCTAAAAAGAACTTATAGAGACTTGAGAATCTTGTCACCACAATTGAAATTTCATGACATTAACACTACATACATTGCGTTTGCATTTTCATCCAAGATAGGACATGCATCTGTATCGTAGCATGATCACTTATCACTCATTTTTTATCTCGAATCAGTCCAGATCATTTTTTTAATTCACAACATCATTCCAGTCATTCATTTTTTACTTTGACTCGATCTTGGTAGCTTTCAAACTCGCAGCATTGTCTTAGTCATCCGATCTCAGCTCAATCTAGATTATTTTCAGACTCACGGCACCGTCCTAGTCATTTGATCTCAACTTAGTCCAAATCATTTTTTTGACTTGTGGTTTCATCTCGATCATTTATTTTCGACTTCAACTCGATCCTGGTTGCTTTATCTTGACTCATAGTTTCATTTCGGTCATTCAATCTCAGCTCAATCTAGATCATTTTCTTGACTCGTATTTTCATCTCGATCATTCATTTTTAACCTTGACTCGGTCCTTATCGTTTTATCTTGACTCGCAGTTTCATCCCGATCATTCGATTTTGGTTTAATCCAAATCATTTTCTTGACTAGCTATTTTGTCCTGATCATTCATTTTTTACCTCAACTTGATCCTAGTCACTTTATCTCAACTCATGATTTTATCCCGATCATTTGATTTCAACTTAGTCCAGATCATTTTTTTAGACTTATAGTTTCATCTCGATTGTTCAATCTCAACTTAGTTCAGATCATTTTCCTGACTTGTAGCTCCGTCCCAATTATTCGATCTTGACTTAATCCAGGTCATTTTTTTTTTATTTCTGAATCCATCCCCATTATTTGATCTTGGCTTAGTCCAAATTATTTTTTTGACCCGCGATTCAATCTCAATCACTCATTTTGATCTCAGCTCGGTCTAGATCATTTTTTTTACCTCTGAAAACTTGAAATCTTGAAAATCTTTCTTTTTTGCAAATTTGAAAAATCTTTGTAAACTTGAAATCTTTGTGAATCTAGAACCTTTGTGAAACTTGAAATCTTGCGAATATTTTTTTTTTGCAAATCTGAAGGTCCTTGTGAACTTTAAATCTTTGCGAATCTATAACTTTTGCGAAACTCGAAATCTTGTGAATCTTCTATTTTTGCGAATCTAAAAACTTTTGTGAATCTTGAATATTTACGATTTTGTTAAACTTGAAATATTGTGATCTTTCAACTTCTATTATGGAACCTCACAAATTTTTGAATATCCAAATTGTGAATCTTTGAATTTAGAATTAAAAATTTGAACTTTATTTTTTTGACCTGTGATTCAATCATGATCATTCATTTTGATCTCAACTTAGTTTAGATTAATTTTTTTGACTCGCGGTTCAATCTCGATCACCTATTTTGATCTCGGTTAAGTCCAAATCATTTTATTTCTTGTTTTACAATTCAATATTGATCATTTTGGCATACTTTGATCACTTTTTAAATCTCAGCTTTTAAACTCAAACAAAATGGATGTCTTTTATCTTTGTACAATTCTTGTTTCATAGAAAGTGCATAAAGAATAGCAATTGTAGACATCCTATTTTATTTGAAAATATTTTTTCGGAATTGAAAACAAGCTTCAACCATGATTGAGAGATTTTTTATATTTAATTCCAAAATCAATTCACATTAAAATTATATTGAGAGATTTTTTAGATTTAATTTCAGAATCAATTGGCATTAAAAATGATAGGGAGAGATTTTTAGGATTTAATCTTAAAATCAATTCTCATTAAAACGAAAATCAAATAAAATCATAGATTTAAGGAGAATTAATTGAGCATGAATTCCTATATAAATTTGTGATTAAAGCAAAACGGGGTATTCATAAAAAAAAAAAAAGATTATATAGAAACTCTTGAGAGAAAAGAGAAAAATTTGTTTATCAATCAAGAGGTTTTAGGTTCTAGGTTTGGTTTGTTTAGATTTTCTAGAATTGGGATTTGGTGTTTTTTGGTTTGAATTTTTGTAGGATTTTGCATTCTAAGTATTTCTGAGTTTAGTTTTCTAGACAATTTATAAGGTTTCTAGAAATTTTCTGTTGACTTTTGGGATTTATTCGTCTATTTTTGGAAATCAGTTAGAGAGAACAAAAGAATAACCATTTAGAAAGAGAGGCATACTCAAACACTTTTGAAGAAAAGCTTGAAATTGGAAGCACACAGATTTGCGTGTTTTACCATGCACAACCTAACTCAATCGCAAGTTTTCTTTTTTCATTTTTTTTTTTATTTTTTTATTTTTATTTTATCATTTTATATTTTAAGTTTTTTATTTCATTTTTATTATTTTTTATATTTTGTTGATTTTTTTAGCAATTTATTATTTATTAAATATTTTATAAAAATTCCTTTTATTATTTTATTTTTGAAAAACAATAAAAAAAATCTTTTCAAATAAATTCATGAATTTCATCAAATTATTGGAGAATTTTCATAGATTTAAAGTTTATGAAATCTACCAAACTATTGAGAAATTTCATAAATTAGTTTTAAAAAAAATAAAAAAATAATTTTTATCCTCTAAAGTATTGGAAGATTGCTTCAAATTAAGTTTTATTAAACTATTAGGAGACTTGATGGAATTCTCAAAAAAAAAAAAATTTTTGCAAACCATTTTATAATAAAATCTCATCAAAATATTAGGAAATCTGCTTCAAAATAAGTCTTATTAAACTATTGGGAGACTTTACTAATTTTTTTGAAATAAAATAAATTAATAAATATGACAACGAAACCTTTTCAGAACGAGACCCTAGTCTCCATGAATACTTATGAGGTTAGAGAATTATCTTAAATTCTTACCAAACTATTGGAACAATTTTAAGACTAATTTTTAATATTAAATAATTTCATAAATTACAAATATGATTAAGGCTTCGATAATCTGAAATCAAATTGATATCATCCTTTGGATGGGCACTGTAGTGGCGCTATAACTTTTCTCACACATAACTGTACTTTCGAGTCTAAACTCTGGTTTCGTAAATTAGGATCTATTATTTAAAGATACTCAAACCAGTCTTGGGATTCCTCTTTAAACATGATAGATTCAATCAGGTGGTCAATCACACCTAAATAAAAAAATATTGGTGATGACTCCTCTAATCTATGTCTAATGGTAGATCTACGGATCTATACAATATGACAATTATTATCTTATTTTGTCTATCATCTTATCACCAAATATGACTTTAAGGAATTTAATTAAAAAGATAAAAGGTGCTTATATTGTTATTGCAATTAAAGATGCAAGTGTATGCATCATATGCATAAAAAAATATTACTTACTACAATTAAATATAATTAGAGGTGGCAAATGGATTAGTTTAGGTTGATTTGGATTGAGTTATTTTCAAATTCAGATCACTTGGATTATATCTTTTTTTAGATTTTGGATCGTTTCAAATTTGGATTTTTTTGGTATGAATTATTTTGGATTTAGGCTTTTTCAAGTTCAAACAGTTTCAGATTCAAATTATTTCATGTTTGAATTATTTAGAATTTGATTCGTTTCGAGTTGAACAAGCCTAGACAAATTTGAATAATTTTGAAATTTTATAAGTTATAAACTTTTTTATAATTCCGAATGTAATAATTATTTTTATTTTTATTTTTATATAATTAAATAAATATATGACAAAAAATGTTAAAGTTAAAATTTTAAAAATTAATAAATATTTATATAAACATTCATTATATAATAATTTTGTATTTTAATATTATCCATTACTTTGTTCAAAAAAAATTTTATCTATTACTTTTTTAGTCTATCTTATAAGATCAAATAATTAAATAAATATATAAGTGTAATATATAAAAATAAACATCCAAAAAAATTAAGCAACATAAAAAAAAAAATCATTTGAAGGAAAGAAAGCCCACTAAATATTTATATAAATAGTTTTTTATCCTTAAGTCTTAACTCAATAATCCATTGGACCATTGGGCACTTAACCTTAACCAGTTACTCTAACAAATTTTTATTTTTATTTTTTATTTTATTAGTTCTTTAGTCATTATATTATGATTATTTAATTTAAATTTTCAAGAATTTTTCTTACAATTATTTTGTTTTTTGGTTTGAAAATAAATGAAATGCCAATATAATTACATCATATCTAAACATGTACATTGTTTGAGTAAATGTTCAATTAGATTGTTGAATAGTAGACACTAAAAGATTATTATCAATTAATTAATTTAATCTTAGTAATCAATATTCAAAATTTTTGAAAAATTTTGATATATAAAAATTAATTGATATAGTATTAATGTAATTTTAATATTTAACCATTTTAAAATTAACATTAGATTAAGAATATTCATCAATTACCAATTGTTCAATTCTAATGCTGAATAGTAGACATTATTAAAAAAAAGTATCAATTATTATTTATAAAAAAAATTAATTTGAATAATTAACCAATTAGTTAGTTCAATCATATATCTATTTGGTTTTTAGTTTGTATATGAATTATTATACTAATATTACCATGTTAAATATAATCATATGCAATAATTGATCAAATGTTTCATTAGAGTGTTGAATATCATATGCACCATTTGACTTTAACATAATAGCATTGGACATAGTCATGTATATCAATTGACCAAATTTCACATAGTTGAATAATAAATATTATTAAAAGAGCACTAATTTGATCATATTAATATTAACATAAATATAATAACTTCGGCTATAAACCATTTGACCAAATATCTAATTAGAATGTTAAATAGTAAACATTATTAAATTAATTAATATAATGCTAATAACCTTAAACTTAATGAGTGTAGTTACTTAAATATAATTAATCTTAATATTAATTAAGTATAAAAATTAATTGTATTAGAATTACTACTAGTATAATATATTCTAAATTATACTTTAATTTACTATTGATAATAATTAATTCTATCATGCCTTGATTTTACTTATAACATATATTAAATAAATAAATTAAACATCAAATTAAATTAAATTCTTTTTATATGATATTATAATCAAAAAGTAAAAAAATATTAAAAAGATTAACAAAAAATAAAAAAAGGCGGCATTCTAAATTTCACAATACACTCTAAACAAAAATTCTCAATTTCACAAGTCCCTTCCAAACAAAAATTTTCAGAACCATTTCCAAATCCTAACTCTTAACTTTATAGCAGATTGTTATTTAACTTTTTTCATCTTCATATTTCAATTTTAAAAATAATATGTTTTAACTTATAAGATAATATTTTATTTTCAAGCAAATTTAATATTTTAATATGTTTGAAACACTAAGAAAAATATAATCTAAAGTTAATTTTGTTAATAATGGTATTAATGTTTTCCTGAAAATATCAAATTTAATCAAATGTTAATTATAATATAATTTTTTATATTTGAATTATTATATTAAAATTTAAGTTTGTCGTAACGTCTAGATCCGGGGATCTATCGCTAGACATTGACTTTAGGGAGTCGCCACCAATCTTTTTTTATCTAGGTGCGATTGGCCACCTATGAATCTGTCCTTTTAGGGAACACCTAAGTTTAAGGGCCCCTAAAAGAATAGGTTCAGGTCTACTAACCAGAACAGGGTTCGGGAGTTCGATTACGTGTGAGGAAGGTTATAGCACCCTCACAACGCCCATCAAAAGATGGTACCAGCTTGAATTTGTGTTATCCAAAAGCCTTAAAATTTTACCAAGTAATTAATTATTGAAAACTTTTCTCAATTGACTCTAATACTTTTAGCAGAAAATTGAGAAAATTTCCTCACTTCAAGAGTATGCAAGAAAAACTACTGTTTCACTTACAGAGGCTCCGTCGTCGGATTATTTAGAGAAAAAAAAAAACAAAATCAAAATTAAGATAGAAAGGAAGGAAAGAATGATTTTTTTTTAGGAAAAATTGATACTTTCAACTTTTCCCCAAAAATATTTTTTGGAAATTTCGATTTTCAAGGAAAATTGATACTTTCAACTTTTCCTCAAAAACCCCTTTTTTGAAAATTTATTTCTAAGGAAAATTGATACTTTCAACTTTTCCCCAAAAATATTTTTTTTTGAAATTTTGATTTTCAAGGAAAATTGATACTTTCAACTTTTCCCTAAAAATATATTTTTTAGAATTTTTTTTATTTTTATTTAAAGAAAATAAAATAATAAAAAAATAAATAAAAAGAATATTACATAAACCTAATCTAATAAATAAAAAATAAAAAATAAAATAAACAAATAAACAAAGAAATAAAAAAAAATTCAAAAAAATTCAAAAAAAAAACCTGGAGCGGCTCGGATCGCGGCTCGGCTCGGCTTGGAGTGGGCTGGCACGCGCGGGTCAGAAAGCGGGTCGACGCCCGGGTCGGGTCGGGTTACGGCAAAACGCGCGGATCCTTTGATTAACTTAAAGCCAAAACGACGTCGTTTTGGGAGGGTATAAAAGGTAATCCCCTTCGTTTTTTCGGCAGAACGCTTCTCCCTCTCTCTCTCTTCTTCTTTTTTTCTCTCCCTTCTCTCTAGAAAATGAAGGACACCGGTGCCGGATTCTGGGAAAGTCGCCGGAATCTGGAAATTTCGTCGGAATTTGGCCGGAAGTCGATCGATTTCTGGGAATATTCACCGGTTTCTGGGATTCCTCGCCGGAAACTGGGCAGGTGGCCGGAAACTTCAAATTTGGCCAAAATTGTCGCCGGAAAATTCAAACTTGGCCGGAAAAATTAACCGGAATCTGGAATTTCCAGAAATTCCAAGAAAAAAAAAATTCAAAAAAATTCCCAAAAAATTCCCGATGATTCCTAGAACTCTCCTAAACCTTTTCTTAGCCTTCTACACTCTTCTATTCGCCTTTTCCCCTCAAATCAGTAGCTCAGGCTCACTGTTTTCTGTGTGTCTTGCATTCTGTTCCAGAGTCCCTTTTATAGGGATTGATCAGGAGTTCCTGATCAATCCCAATTCCTCCTTGGACGGGAATTCAATATTTGAATCCCACTGGACTCTTCTGATTGAATTCCCATTTCCAATGGGATTCTTCAGCCTTCAATCTCAGCCCTCCAAAATTAAAATCAAAATAAATAAAAAATACTAGATAATTAGAAAAGATAAATCAAAAGATATTATAAAAAAAATATCTGATAATCAGGAAAAATCAGAACAGATAAAAAAAATAATAATAAATATATAACTATATACATATAAATCTAATCTAATAAAAAATAAATAAATAAATAAATATATACATAATAATAAAATACATAAAATACAAAATAATACAGGACAAATTGAATTGGGCCCTACCCATTTGGGCCAGGCCCAATTGATCTGGGCCGGACCCAATTGGGTGTCTACAGTTGCCCCTCTTTGCACATTTTTTGTGAAACAAAAATTGCGCAAAGACGTAGACACCCAATCAAGACTCAACTCAACATTTTTTGGTTTTTTTTTTTTTTTTTTTTTACCAAAGCTCCTCTAAACAGAGGCACCACGACTTTTGAAAAGTAAATTGCTCCTCTAAACAGAGGTACCACGACTTTGGAAAGTAAATTGCTCCTCTAAACAGAGGCAACGAACTTGGAAAAATAAATTGCTCCTCTAAACAGAGGCAACGGAACTTTGGAAAAATAAATTGCTCCTCTCAACAGAGGTACCACGACTTTGAAAAAATAAATTGCTCCTCTAAACAGAGGCACCACGACTTTGGAAAAATAAATTGCTCCTCTAAACAGAGGCAACGAACTTGGAAAGTAAATACTCCTAGACGATCATGTCCGAAGGAGTTGAAAGTTGTGTTTGAAGGGATTTCAGGAGATTATGCCCAAAGGTCTTATAAATCAACCCCGATACCAAGAGACATCCTATTTCAAGGATTAGGAACTTACCTGACAAGTTTCTTCTCAAACTTGCAAAGTCTTTTCATATCTGTCTTTTTCATGTGGGATGTTGGAACACCCCTGCTTCTTGAATTTGTACACTATACTTTCCTAAAAGTAGTGTATGCTATGCAAATGCATATGAATTTCAATGCATGCCATGCAAATGTTGGCCAATTAATTCCTGTTCAATGTATGGTACTCAAGTTTCTCAAGCTCTTTTTTTTTTCTTGGGTGTCAAGCCCTTTGATTCCTCAAGGATCCAATTGCACTGCTCTTCTAAGATCGAACCAGTGTGACTCTTAATTATTTCTTCCATTCATATTCTTCCTGTAACAAAAAATCTCTTCCCAAATTCAATGTCCTAATCAGGAGCTGAACATCTCGATTCTACCTTTATCACTCTCGATTTATTCAATGTAATGTAAAAATCTTTTTATGTTGTTATTCATTCATCAATCATTATTTTCAACTCAGAAAGGGAGAATGCATTTACACATTCCTTCCATGATGGGGTATTAAGAAGAAAGGGATATGAATAGTAGGGAAACAGTCATCAGAAAAAGGAGTAAAGAATAAAATGTTTCTTTATTAGCAAATGTCGGTAAACTTTGGCCAAGAAAGAATTACAAGGATAGGTATGGGGACAAAGCCCAAAATGAACAATAAGATAATCATGATAACATATCTCAAAGTTTTTTCTGAAAACTCAACCTTCTGATGTATTTAACAACTTGAAACTCTTCTGAATTTGCTAACCTTCATATCAGCAGACTTTCAGATTCGATGCTGTATTCTCCTTATCTAAGCCACCTTTTCAGGTTTTCAACTTAGACAAACCCCCTATGACTCAAACCGCCCTTTTGGGGTTTTCGCCTTGAGTCCTCCTTGTTCACTTTTCCTTTTTTTTTTTTTCCATTTTTTCTTTTTTCATTTTTTCATTTTTCATTTTTCCATTTTTTCATTTTTTCATTTTTCATATTTCCATTTTTCATTTTTTCATTTTTCATTTTTCCATTTTTCCATTTTTGTCATTTTTTTTCAAGCATAGTATTTCTTCACAGCATCAGAATTTACAGGATGGGGTAAATCATTTCCATCCATTTCAGTCAGTATCAACGCTCCACCCGAAAAGGCCCGTTTCACCACATACGGCCCTTCCCAATTCGGAGTCCATTTTCCTCTACTATCGTGCTGGATTGGGAGAATTCTTTTCAAAACCAACTCTCCTTCTCGAAAGCAACGAGGCCGAGTTTTCTTATCATGAGCCCTCATCATTCTTCTTTGGTATAGCTGACCATGGCACAGTGCAGTCAATCTCTTTTCTTCTATGAAATTTAACTGCTCATAACGTTCTCGAATCCATTCAGCCTCTTCCAACTCGACTTCTTTTAAGACTCTCAAAGAGGGGATCTCTACTTCCACTGGTAGTACAGCCTCCATCCTATAAACCAACGAAAATGGGGTTGCCCCAGTAGAGGTACGAACTGACGTTCGATATGCATGCAATGCGAATGGCAACTTCTCATGCCAATCTTTGTAAGTCTCGATCATTTTTTCCAAAATCCTCTTTATGTTCTTATTGGCTGCCTCAACTGTCCCATTCATTTTTGGACGGTATGGTGCCGAGTTATGATGCTTGATCTTATACTGAGCACATATTTCTTGCATCATCTTGCTATTCAGATTCTTGGCATTGTCTGAAATGATTTTCTCCGGAAGTCCATATCTACAGATGATCTCCTTTTTTATGAACTTGCAAACCACAGAGTGTGTCACATTTGCATATGAAGCTGCTTCTACCCATTCTGTGAAGTAATCTATCATCACAAAAATGAATCTGTGCCTGTTAGAAGCCTTTGGGGTGATTGGACCAATGACATCCATGCCCCACATTGAAAATGGCCATGGTGGTGCCATAACATGTAAAGTAGACGGCGAAGCATGAATCTTATCAGCATATATCTGGCATTTATGGCATTTACGAGCATAGTCAATGCAATCATTCTTCATCGTCAACCAGTAATATCCCGCTCTCATAATCTGTCTTGCCATCATATGTCCACTAGTATGTGCCCCACATATTCCATCATGCACATCTTCAATGATTTTTTTCGCTTCAGTCTCATTTACACACCTCAATAGTACTTGATCCTTGCTTCTTTTGTAAAGGATATCCTTGTCCAGGAAAAAGCTTATAGCCAATCTTCGGATGACCCTTTTATCATTTTCTGTTGCATGAACTGGATATTGCTGATCCTTGACATACTGTAAGATGTCATAATACCAGGGTTTTCCATTTTCTTGCCCCTCTACATTAGAACAATACACTGGTATATCCTTAACATCTAACTTTATGGGCTGAATGTCAATGTCCTCATTAATTCGAATCATTGCAGCCAGAGTAGCCAATGCATCAGCAATCACATTTTCTTCTCGAGGTAAGTGATCGAACTGGACATCTTCAAATTGTTTCATCAACTCTAGAATATACTTATGATATGAAACGAGTTTTGAGTCTCTCGTCTCCCATTCTCCTTTCAACTGGTATATAACTAGAGCTGAGTCTCCAAACACTTTCAGTGCTTTCACTCTTCTTTCTATAGCAGCTTGCAGGCCCATAACACATGCTTCATACTCAACGATGTTATTTGTGCAATTAAAATTTAACCTCGCTGTTACAGGGTAGTACTGTTCTTCTGGAGAAATCAAAATTGCCCCAATTCCATGCCCCAAGGCATTGACAGCACCATCAAAAAACATTCTCCAACATTTTTCTCCATGCTCCCTTTCTTTCAGTTGAGAAATAGCCATCAAGTCTTCATCAAGAAATTCTAGCTTCATCGGCTCATACTCTTCAGTAGCACGATCTGCAAGAAATTCTGATATAGCACCCCCTTTTATTGCTTTTTGGCTCACGTATATAATGTCGTATTCCGAGAGCATTACTTGCCATCTAGCGACTCTCCCAGACAAAGAAGGCTTCTCGAAGATGTACTTAATGGGATCCAATTTCGCTATGAGCCATGTAGTGTGATAGAGCATGTACTGTCTAAGTCTTTTGGTAGTCCACGCTAATGCACAACACATTTTCTCCAATGAAGAATACTTGGATTCGTATTCAGTGAACTTTTTACTCAGATAATAAATAGCTCTCTCCTTTCGGCTAGCCTCATCTTGCTGCCCCAACACACATCCCATTGAATTTTCACATACAGTTAGGTACAAAATTAAAGGTTTTCCTGAAACAGGTGGCACCAATACTGGAGGGTTCGATAAATATTGCTTGATTTTATCGAACGCCTTTTGACATTCTTCATTCCACTTTCCAGGATTATCTTTACGGAGAAGCTTAAAGATGGGATCACATTTGTAGGTAAGCTGAGAGATGAACCGAGAAATGTAGTTCAATCTACCCAAAAAACCTCGAACTTCTTTTAGTGTGCTAGGAGGTGACAAATTTTGGATGGCTCGTATCTTGTCGGGATCGACTTCAATTCCTCTTTCATTGACTACGAAGCCTAGCAACTTCCCTGACTTTACCCCAAAGGTGCACTTGGTTGGGTTTAATTTTAGCTGAAATTTTCTCAACCTCTCAAATAACTTTCTGAGGCTGGTGACATGATCTCCATCCCCACAAGACTTTGCAATCATATCATCTACATACACTTCGATCTCTTTGTGTATCATGTCATGGAAGAGTGTTACCATGGCCCTTTGATATGTTGCCCCAGCATTCTTTAACCCAAAAGGCATGACTTCGTAGCAGAAAGTTCCCCACATGGTCACAAAAGTAGTATTTTCCATATCATCTGCAGCCATCTTTATCTGATTATACCTCGAGAAACCATCCATAAAGGAGAAAATCGAATGCTTAGCCGTGTTATCTACTAGTGTGTCAATATGAGGCAAAGGAAAGTTATCCTTTGGGCTAGCCTTATTCAAGTCCCGATAGTCCACACACATTCGTACTTTTCCATCTTTTTTAGGAACTGGAACTATATTGGCTACCCATTCTGGGTACTTAGCCACTTGTAGAAAACCTGCATCAAATTGTTTCTTCACCTCCTCTTTAATCTTTAGTAGCATTTCGGGCTTCATTCGTCTCAGTTTCTGTTGAACTGGCTTACATTCTGGCCTTAGAGGCAATCTGTGCTCCACTATCTCTGTGCTCAGCCCTGGCATATCCTGATAAGACCAAGCGAATATATCTACAAATTCTCGGAGTAGGTCTGTCAGTCGTTGCCTATCTTCAGATGAAAGTGAAGTGCCCATTCTGACCTCTTTCCTATTTTTTTCATCTTTCAGATTCACTAAGTCTACTAACTCTTGATGGGGCTCAATCGACTTATTTTCTTGTTCAATCATCCTCATTAGGTCCGGAGGCATAACATATTCTTCAGAATTCTCTTCATTATCAAATTCATCAGTGTTAATTGAATTCTCAAAGCTAACCTCTTGATTGTTATCATGATTATCCTCATGTTCATTTAAAGACCTGTAATTGAATGAAATGGGATATGTTGGCAAGATGTGTTTGGGAAGATGGAAATAATGAAAACACAAGAAGAAATGAATGAAAATGCATACTTCCTAACTTTATTAAAAATAATAAATGATGAATGGCCCGAACAAAAAGATCACCCCAATGCCTTGGGCAATAGCTATTGGGATGCTACAATTACATTGCATCTAAATCAAAAGTCGAAGGCATCTCGATAACACTCCAATTGTTCAGCTCATAATCTGGTGGACAGAGACGAACCCACACTTCTTGATTTACCCTCACCTCATCTTCAACAGCATTAATGGCTAACTGGGCAAAATCATCTTCCACACTTTTTCTAGCATCTGGGTTCATGAATCCTCCAGGTCTGAAGGTTTCATACAAGTGTGGGATGAACATTAGTCTTGGTGTCTTTCTTGATGGCCTCCTTTTGACTTCCCACTCTGCCATCTCATAGCCTAAGCCTGCCCTATCGCTATTGTCTGCTATTGTTGGAGGTTCTTTAATTCCCTGTAAATTTTTGCCTAGCCCTAGTCCTGGACACCAGCCTTTATTGATGACTTGGCTCACCACTATATTTGAAAAAGGCTGATTTTGGAATCCTTCACCTACAGTATTGACCAATTCAAAAGATCGATAGGAGCATTCCAATGCTTCTTCAGCAGCCTCTACATATGGAGTGTTCAATGGTTGAGTCACCAGCATGTCTTCCTCCCCAACTACTACTACCAATTGACCTTCTACATTGAACTTGATCTTTTGATGTAAAGTAGAGGGCACAGCTCCTGCCATGTGAATCCATGGTCTTCCTAATAAACAGCTGTAGGAAGGAGAGATGTCCATCACTTGAAATTTTACATTGAAGGTGCATGGCCCAATTTGTAAGGACATCTCAATATCTCCCAAGACTTCTTTTCTGGTCCCATCAAAGGCTCTCACAATCATCTGACTATCTCGCATATGAGAATAGTCGATGGGTAGCCTTGCCAAAGTTGACATAGGCATGACATTGATGGCTGAACCATTATCGATAAGGATTTTAGCTATGATATGGCTCTGGCACTTTACTGTGATATGCAAGGCCTTAGCATTTCTCTTTCCCTCCAAAGAAATCTCATCATCACTGAATGAAATGTGATTTGGCATGACTAAGTTTCCAGCCAAGTGATTCACATATTCAACAGACACGTTATGTGCCACGTATGCCTGATTCAACACTTTCAGCAAGGCATTCCGATGTGGCTCTGAGTTCAGCAACAGTGATAACAATGAGATTCGAGCTGGCATTTTATTCAACTGTTCCACAACTGAATATTCGTTATGTTTTACCAGCTTCAAGAATTCACAAACCTCCCTTTCTGATACTGGCTTTGGCTGATCTTCTTCAGGCTCTATCTCTGGATTATTTCATCTTTCTCCTTCTTTAGCCTTCTCCCTTCTAGCCTTCTCTAGCATTTCTGGGGTGTAACATCTCCCACTTCGAGTAATGCCTCCTACACCAGTAATATTGGAAGCATCAGCTTTGGAGACCTCTTCTTTTTGCCCCTGCACTACAGTGTCACATCCATATCTCTAGGGCACAGCTTTATCATCTTTGTATGGAAAAAGAGTCGGGACTTTAAAAGTTACCGGCCTAGGGAAGAGCTTGTCTATGACTGATTTTGGTTTGTTTCCACACCGAATTGTCACTGGTTTGGGAAACAGCTTTTCAGGCCTATCAGTCATGCACACCTCAGCATTCTTCAAGCTTTCTTTTTCTTCGTAGACCTCAATCTGATGTGAATTCAAAAGTTTTTGCACCTCTCGGTGAAACTGTTTATAGGTCTCAATGGAGTGGCCTCTTGCCCCACTATGATACTTACAACTAGTACCAGCTATATATGCTCCATGATAGCTGTGTGGACTTACCAGTTGTATCATGTCTGCTTTTCGTAAGACATCAAATAATTGATCGGGAGGTGTCTTAATATCTACCACCTCTTTCTTCACTTGGCGCTCATGCTCTTCCCCTATAGCATTCACATTATGATTTGGCAAAGGATTGCCACTAACATTTGGTGCAGTCATCCCTCCAGTATCAAAGCAGATCATCCCATCCTTAATCAACCGTTGCACTTTATATTTCAGGGTAGTGCAATTTTCGGTGGAGTGACCAGCAATCCCATAATGGTAGTCACAGTGGGCAGTGGGATCATACCACTTAGGGTAAGGTGGCTTGAGGGGTTCCAATTTACTTGGAGCAATCAAATGATTGTTGTAGAGCTCCTTGTATAATTCCGTATAGGTCATGGGAATAGGGTCAAAGATAGGTCTTTCGCGAGTGGTTCGTTGCTCCCGCGAGCCACCAGCAGGGTTAGTTGGGCGAATTTGTGGTTTTGGGGTAGGTTGAATGTTAGAACTGTACATGGTGTTTTGGGGTCTATGAGAGGTTTGATAGGTTTGGGGGTATGGTGGTTGGTATGGGTGAAAAGAAGTGTTATTTACAGTGGGGTGATAGGGCAGATATTCTGGTAGGGGGTAGGGCGAATAACCCTAAGTTGTTGTCTATCAAAGCTCACAGCCTGAGCTTCAGTTTCTTTTTTCTTTGGGATTCTTTTGCTAGATGCTTCATTCCCTTCTAGCTTGCCATTCTTGATGGCACTCTCAATGATTTCTCCCGAAATTACCATATCGGCAAAATTCTTTGTTGCATTCCCTATCATCTTTTCATAATAGGGAGGTTTTAAAGTGCTAACAAATAGCACTGTAGTTTCTTTCTCGGTCAGAGGAGGTTGTACCTGAGAAGCAATATCTTTCCACCTCTGGGCATACTCTTTAAAAGATTCGTTTCCCTTTTTCTCCAGATTCTGCAAAGACAAACGATCTGGGGCCAAATCGATGATATGTCGGTATTGACTGATAAAGTCATGTGCCATATCGCTCCACGAGCGAATGCGAGTCCTGTCCAGCTGAACATACCATCTGGCCGTAGAGCCAGTAAGACTGTCTTGGAAAACATGCATCAAGAGTTTCTCATCCTGTGCATGAGCTGCCATCTTCCTGCAATACATGGTGATGTGGGTTTTGGGGCACTTTGTACCATCATATTTTTTAAATTTTGGTACCTTGAACTTATGGGGGATAACCACATCAGGAACTAAGCAGAGCCCAGCGGCATCTACTGACCCATAGAAGCTAAATCCTTCCACAGCCCTTAGCCTTTGCTCTAGCATGCTAATCTTGGAACTTTCTTCAGCCTCTACTCTCATCTTTTCCTTCTCCTTCTCTTTTAAATCATCTAGATCAGGAATTGGTTCTACTGCCTTTTCAGTGAAGACAGGATTTATATAGCTATTATACTGCCCGGGGTTGAAAGTCGATGGCATTCCAGGATATGTTGGATATGCGAAGTGTTGTGGTGGGACCTCTTGAGCAGACTGAGCTTGAGGTGGGCCAAAACCTGGAGGGTACAGGGGGTCAGCTATTTCTTGTAATGGGGGAATTTGCTGGCTTGTACTTTCTTCAACTCCTTTTCCTTTGTTCATGTTATTAAGAGCCTCTAGAATCTTGCTTAGCTCACCCTCAATCTTCTCTTGGGCTTTCTCTATCTTTTCAAATCTTTAGGAATTTTCCTGCTCCATTTGCCTTACTCTGAATCTGGTGTTGAATCGATGAGTAGGATTTTCGCTAGACGGAGCTATCCTGGAACCTTGAGTACCATATCTTAGAATCAGTAAATTGGCATGATCATCACATGGTTATTTTGTAAGTGTAATGAATGAGAATGCAATGAATGAGAAATGCATGTATGCAAAGAACATTTGCCTCAAAACGGTATTCAACTAAAAAATTTCATTTATTCCAAAAAACTTTTGTCTACATTGAGTTTATCATCCTAGCATTATAGCCATAAAATTGTTTGATCTGTTCATACTGGGCCTTGGCCTCTTCTATGAAGTTCAAGAGACGCTGTCCATGTTCTCCTACTGGGGCCACCACTTGTCTTAATGCCTCTGCCTCTTCCACCATCTCTCTTGCCTTACGCACCCCTTTATGAATTTGGGCTGTTAAGTGCTCAATGTATTTCTGCCTCCCTAGGTTCTCTCTTTTACCACATCAGACTTGGTATGATAATTCTCTATGTTCTCTAACCAATGCAGCAATGTGGTCTCCTTGTTCATCCAACCTTTGACTTAGCCCGCTCAAATAACTGTTTAGCATGTTAATTTCTGCCTGTGCTTCAGTACTTTCTTCTTCTAATTCGGCATACTCTTGCTTCAGTCTTGTGTTTTCCTCAGTCAGCTCGACAATGGTTATCCCTTTGGCCCTTTCTCTCACACATAGCCTCTTATGCTCCTGGTGTAACCTTGCTAGATCTTCAGTAGCTGCATCACGTTCTCTAGCAATCTTATGAACTTTAACTTCATAATTTTCAGCTCTACCTTTCCACTGGGCTTTTTCTTCTTGAAGTTCTTGAATCTCTTTCTTTAACTTGATCTTTTCAAATTCAAACTCTTTTGTTGCCAGCTCTAACTCTGATAGTATCTCTTCAAGCTTTTCTTCTGTCGGTGGTTGAGAGACTTCATAAGTGAATACCATTTCCTGTCTTCTCTTTGTTCTCCAAACCAAGTAACCTGGAGTGACTTTTTCAGTGAATGGTCCAGGACTCACTCTTTGGGGATTTTTCCATGCTTTGATCATCCCATTCATCCTCTGAAATGCTTTAGGCTCACTATAAGAGAAATCTAACTGATGAAGCCCATAAGTCATAGGAATAAACTGTTCTCCCCCTAATTGTCTCCTCACTAAGAGCGGTGCATAATTCGTCACTCCCCATAAACCTAGAAGTGGAACCACTGTATTATCTCCACATTGGTATAACATAGGCTCTCGATTCATCCATGGGGCTAACCATCTCACCTTGGCACCTTCCAACTTTTGCAAGAAAGTTATCCATTCTTGTTTAGACTTCTGCTTTGACCACCCACTTTCACAGAACTCTTTGATCGGAAAGCGATTACGGACATAAATCTTCGAGAAAGCCCCATTTCCTTGTTCAAAATGGCTTTTCATCCATACGTACAATAGCTGTATGCATCCTATGAAGCGCCCTTCATTCCGACGATAATAACTCAAAGATCTGATAGTCTCTGCTAATATTACCGTTGAAGGATTACAGCCATTGATCACACTCTCAAAGAAATCAACCACTGCTATCTCAATATGTCCCAAAACCTTTGGAAAGATTACCAGTCCGTATATAGCCAAGGCAAATATGTCTAACCCTCGTTCTTCATTGATGTGTTGCATCAGAAACTCATGAAAGAACTTCCAAGGTAAGCAAACCTGTTCTTGTTTCTTCTTTGTATGAGAATCCACAACTTCCTTGTCTATCCCCATGAGTTGAGCCAGACTTTTACGAAATCCTGACTTATGTTTTTTGACATATATCTTGTCAGGAGTCTTTAGATGCAAACCCAATAAGACCGAATATTCTTCTATGGTGGGAGTCATATCAGCTTCGTTAAAGATAAAACACCTGTATGCAGGATCCCAGAATTGTGTTGCAGCTCTAAATAGTTGATCATCAACAGCCACTGCTAGAAGGTGTGCTATATGCCCATGCTTCTGACAAAACTGCCCTTATCTTGACAGACTCATCTTTTTCCAGATGTCAAACAAATCTTCTAAATTGTTCTGTTTGAGGAGGACAGATGTTTCTTGAGACAGAGTAGACTCATACCCAATTGGCAAGCAATCTCCCATCTTCAATTGAGTCTTTTCTAATAAGGCCCTTACTTCATTAGGTGTCCCACAGGGTGCTAATACTGATGAAGAGCAAACTAGGCGTTCATTGGTGTCCATGAAAAAAAATTTGTTGAAGACCGTTTTTCAAGCAAATGTTCTTTTATGCAACCTTATGATATGCGTATGAACCAATGCAAAAGAAATAAGAAAAAGGTTAGTATACCCAGAAAAAGAACAAATAACTAAGTAATTTTACACATCACACATCACACAAAATAAAAGGGATGAATCCTATGCTTTTGGTCAATTCTAAAAAGGAAGAGTGATAGCTCTATCTATAGGTTAGGCATTCTTAAGGTTCACTATATGTGGTTTTAGGGTCAAAGTCTAAAGGTCCTCAAATTGTTCCTTACATCCTTGTCCATCACAGACTAGTAAGGCACCCTAATCCTCACCCATTACAGGTTACAAGCGGAAAAGGTTCAATTTGAGTGGGAGTATTTCGCTAGCCACTGCGGAGGCATTAGACCTCACGAAAGCAATAGGTACTTTACTCCCTCCTAGAGGGACGGAGCTCGGGTATAGAGCTCATGTTATGCACATGCACATGAATGACATAATTAACAAGAAAAATAAACAGGAATGAATAATAACACATATATACAAAAATGGTTCAATTTTATTAGGCTTTTGGATAACACAAATTATTTGCTGGCCTGACTCTCAAAGTCCCCAGTGGAGTCGCCAAGCTGTCGTAACGTCTAGATCCGGGGATCTATCGCTAGACATTGACTTTAGGGAGTCGCCACCAATCTTTTTTTATCTAGGTGCGATTGGCCACCTATGAATCTGTCCTTTTAGGGAACACCTAAGTTTAAGGGCCCCTAAAAGAATAGGTTCAGGTCTACTAACCAGAACAGGGTTCGGGAGTTCGATTACGTGTGAGGAAGGTTATAGCACCCTCACAACGCCCATCAAAAGATGGTACCAGCTTGAATTTGTGTTATCCAAAAGCCTTAAAATTTTACCAAGTAATTAATTATTGGAAACTTTTCTCAATTGACTCTAATACTTTTAGCAGAAAATTGAGAAAATTTTCTCACCTCAAGAGTATGCAAGAAAAACTACTGTTTCACTTACAGAGGCTCCGTCGTCGGATTATTTAGAGAAAAAAAAACAAAATCAAAATTAAGATAGAAAGGAAGGAAAGAATGATTTTTTTTTTAGGGAAAATTGATACTTTCAACTTTTCCTCAAAAACCCCTTTTTTGAAAATTTATTTCTAAGGAAAATTGATACTTTCAACTTTTCCCCAAAAATATTTTTTTTTGAAATTTTGATTTTCAAGGAAAATTAATACTTTCAACTTTTCCCCAAAAATACTTTTTTTTTGGAAATTTATTTTTCTTTTAAGGAAAATTGATACTTTTAACTTTTCCCTAAAAATATTTTTTGGAAATTTATTCTTAAGGAAAATTGATACTTTCAACTTTTCCCTAAAAATATATTTTTTAGAATTTTTTTTATTTTTATTTAAAGAAAATAAAATAATAAATAAATAAATAAAAAGAATATTACATAAACCTAATCTAATAAATAAAAAATAAAAAATAAAATAAACAAATAAACAAAGAAATAAAAAAAAATTCAAAAAAATTCAAAAAAAAAAACCTGGAGCGGCTCGGATCGCGGCTCGGCTCAAGGAAGAGAAAACGGCTCGGGGGAGCGGCTTGGCGGCTTGGATCGGCTCGGAGTGGGCTGGCACGCGCGGGTCAGAAAGCGGGTCGACGCCCGGGTCGGTCGGGTTACGGTAAAACGCGCGGATCCTTTGATTAACTTAAAGCCAAAACGACGTCGTTTTGGGAGGGTATAAAAGGAAATCCCCTTCGTTTTTTCGGTAGAACGCTTCTCCCTCTCTCTCTCTTCTTCTTTTTTTCTCTCCCTTCTCTCTAGAAAATGAAGGACACCGGTGCCAGATTCTGGGAAAGTCGCCGGAATCTGGAAATTTCACCGGAATTTGGCCGGAAGTCGGTCGGTTTCTGGGAATATTCGTCGGTTTCTGGGATTCCTCGCCGGAAACTGGGCAGGTGGTCGGAAACTTCAAATTTGGCCGGAATTGTCGCCGGAAAATTCAAACTTGACCGGAAAAATTAACCGGAATCTGGAATTTCCAGAAATTCCCAGAAAAAAAAAATTCAAAAAAATTCCCAAAAAATTCCCGATGATTCCTAGAACTCTCCTAAACCTTTTCTTAGCCTTCTACACTCTTTTATTCGCCTTTTCCCCTCAAATCAGTAGCTCAGGCTCACTGTTTTCTGTGTGTCTTGCATTCTGTTCCAGAGTCCCTTTTATAGGGATTGATCAGGAGTTCCTGATCAATCCCAATTCCTCCTTGGACGGGAATTCAATCTTTGAATCCCACTGGACTCTTCTGATTGAATTCTCATTTCCAATGGGATTCTTCAGCCTTCAATCTCAGCCCTCCAAAATTAAAATCAAAATAAATAAAAAATACTAGATAATTAGAAAAGATAAATCAAAAGATATTATAAAAAAAATATCTGATAATCAGGAAAAATCAGAACAGATAAAAAAAATAATAATAAATATATAACTATATACATATAAATCTAATCTAATAAAAAATAAATAAATATATACATAATAATAAAATACATAAAATACAAAATAATACAGGACAAATTGAATTGGGCCCTACCCATTTGGGCCAGGCCCAATTGATCTGGGCCGGACCCAATTGGGTGTCTACAAAGTTTAAATGTGGAATAATTATAATAAATCAATAATATTTTGTAAATGATTATTTTTATAATGAAATTAATTTTTAAATCATATCCGATAAAACTCTAAAATCATATCCATCTTTGTCCTCATCTCCATCTCCATCCCAACAATATAATACCTATCTACATCTTCAATCAGGTAAAAAGTTAAATTTTTTATCTAGTATGGATAAAATTGACATTTTTATGCAGCACCTTCATTAGCTCTTTTTTTTTTTTTTTACTTTTTTCTTTTTTGTTTTTTCACTTATTTTTTTAATTAGATAAATTTTATAAAAAAATAATATCAATTAAAGTGTACATTTAGCACCCTCATTTTTTTTTCCTTTCTTTTCCTTTCTTTTTTTTTTTGTATTTTAATTAGATAAAATTTATAACAAACAAAACCAATTAATATGGATGGCAAAACAATCAATATCCGATGGGTTTCAATCCATCCTAATCAATATGAACGTTTTTGTAAAAATCGAGGTCAAGTAAAGTTTGGTTAGTTTCCTTGAGGAGAGTAGAGATAGGCTTGAAGGGGATTTAAGGTGCTCTACCTAATCCACCTTGTGGAATATAAAAGTTTATATTTTATTATCTATTTAATTTTATATTTATATACATGTATTATGTTAATAAAATTATTATTTGATACCTTAATGTAACATATTAACATTTAAACTCAATTTTGATATTTACATGGCACTCAAATGATCTCTTTTTTCTATTTTTGTTTGTTTTTTATTTTTTATTTTTATCATTTTTCCTTGCTATAATTTTTTATTAATAAAATAATTATTTGATATCTTAATTTATGAGATTAATATTTTAAATTTAAAAAGGATGTCCAGTAATACCTCAATGAGTTCCATTTTCCCCTTTTTACTCTTTTTCCTATTTTTTGTTTTTTGGTTTTTTATAATTTTTTTGTTAAAAAAAGACAAATGGAGATTTGACTTTTTTTCCTTTCATTTTTTTATATTTTTAATTAAATAAATTTACAACAAAATGTATCAATTGGTAGAGATGACAAAACAATTTATATATGACAAGTTGCTATCCATCTCAATCCAATAAGGAGATGATATTTTATTTTTGTATTATATAGATTTGTAACTAAACATTAATAACATTACTATTTATAATTATTTTTATTTAAATTTCTATATTTGTTCTACTTCAATAATCATTATTCCTGTTAAAAATATAAAAAATAAACTTAATTTTTCTCATTTATTAAATTTATAATAAAAATTATTATGTACAAACAACTAAAAAAATAAAACAAGTACAAACGCGAGCCTATTTCTAGTAGCTATAAAAAAAGTCCATTACTTTGTGTGATCTAAACACTTCTTTTCACTATTAGTTTAAAAAATCGAAACCAGATTGTTTTTTGAAACTCTTTATCATCAAGAAAATTCCAAGCTCTGGGAAACAAGAGTGAAAAAAATTCCCAAAAAAAAATCAAATCTTGTCAAACTTTTCCATATATTATTTGGAATGTGATTTATTTCCAATAGATGATGGGAGACCAATCTCATGAACTAGTCATTTAATCATTATCACTCACTTGTCTACAAGATTTTGCCATATCTATGGATCTAGTTGAAACAGAGATTCAATTTGGTTAAGTCATAGGACTCATTGTATGGTTAGTGTTGACCAAGTTATTGAAATTGTGACAGATTCCTTTGCAAAAGTACAAATGATTAATCCCAGCATTGTAACGGTCATTATCAAACAAGAAAATGATTGAAATATTATTACATCCCATTGTTTTCTTCAACTTTGAGAAATTGGGATTGAGTTAATATATAATCCATTTTCTCTCTATATCTTTGAATAGTAACACTTCATAAATTCAAATTAGTCATCTAATTAAGCCAGTAGAAAAAGGTATACTTTGTATTTATTGATAAAAATTATGATTAGGCAAAGATTTATCCACCTAAGTTGGTTTTTTATCAAAGAAATAATTATAAATAAATCAAATATTTAGCTCTTGATTTGATTTGTATTAGAAGTAGAAATAAAAGAAATCAAATATATGTTAAATTAGGGATAATTTGGATATATAAATATATTAAGCGTCACTACACATATTGTTAATTGGTTTTAGGTTTGATGTCATCATAAAAATTTAATATGGTAATAGAGCAAACAGTGCCCCTATTCATTAACCCCTTCGTGATATGTGTATTATGTCTAAAATGTGAAGTTCATGTCGCATGATAAATCTACTATGTGTATACGTAAAGTTTATGTCTATTACACCTACATGTGAAATTCAAATTATTATATTTATGTGTCCAAATTATGCCTGATTTAATAGATGTGAGATATTTTTTATCTTTACTATAAATTTTTCATGAAAAGTGTAAAGAATTATTATTGCTATATAAAATACAAATAAGATGACGATATTGCTATTTCTTACACTAAAATGATGGTTAGAAATGGCAATTTGGGTTCTCCTAGTGTAGGTTTGATCCTAATTTTTATTGTTTTCTTCATCCTCTATCATATTTTCAATGACTTTTTTTTACTAATATACATATTATTTTTTTCAATACCCATTGATAGAGTACTATTGAGTTTTCCAATATCCATCGATCTTCATTTACCATCTAACCATTTAATTCATGAGTTCATATTTACATATAATTACTTTGAAAGATCATCCTTACAAAAATTCAATACCTGCTCCCTCATATCAAATGGAGCTCACTTTTCAAAATTTCTCTTTCTCATATGATCATTCTTATAAAGATCAAATTGACCACTTCAAACCAATTTTTCATATCTAGACTTGCAAGAGAGTACTATTAGACAGTGTTGACTTTTTTCAAACATTATAAAAAGATTATGGTATTTAAGGTACAATCAATCACTGTTTTGAAATAAGAATTCTACGTACTCATTATTTTTAGAACCAATTGTAAAAAAAAAAAAATTATGTACTCTTTCATATAACTTAGAATAATAATAATGTAGCCTTTTGGATCTTGGTCTTTCTACACCACATATGTAAATAAAAATTCTATGTACTCTTTCACATAACTTAGAATAATAACAATGTAATCCTTCGAGTCTTTCTCCCATAAATGTAAGTTACCATGGTCAAACCATATATATATATCTCTTTATGTTCTTGAAAGATAAACTAAAATAAGATATATATATATATATATATATATATATATACACTAACAGAATTATATATGTTTACTTGTTTAGTAGAAGTAGAAGTTTGATCAAAATGTGGAAATGATTCTATGACTTAAGTCATTGGCCATTAAACAAGATCACAAACAAAAATTATTCGGTTCCACAATGTTAATCCTTCACACCAAATGCAATAATTCCTTTGATTCTCTGACTTGAGTCATTGGCCATTAAACAAGATCACAAACGAAAATTATTCAGTTCTACAATGTTAATTGTTCACACCAAAATGCAATAATTTTTCTCTGAGAGTTGTTAACTACCAAACTCTTTTTCTTTCCCTTTCTCTCATGTTTTTATGCTTTGTGTAAGAAATTTATTTTTTCTTTTTTCTCCTTAATGGTCGAATGCCATTCACTTGGTAAGTTAAAAGGTTGATAGTAGACCTGACGATTTGTATACTAATATTGTGTGAAATACTAAAATTCATGTATTCATACTGCGTTTTATATAAAAATTACATATCATAATTCGTGACAATACAAAAACATGAATGCATTTTTTTGTTTTGTTAAACTCATATATAGTTATTGTTAAAATTTAAATCATGTCTTTTTTTCGTATAATGTTCATTTCATATTATCATATCGTGTTTTAAATATAGTATTTTAAATTGCCAAGTTTCGACAGTTACGTGCACTAATTATAAATTACTCAAGGCAATTTAGATTGTCAAGTCACCTATTATAGGTAAACCCAACCCCTAGACTTACAGTTCTTTCCCTTTTATTACTTTTTTTGTTCACAAATTATTATTTAAAATTTAATATGGTATTAGAGCAAACATTGCCCCATTTCTTTAGTATTCTGTGATAGGTGTGTTTATGTCTGATGCGAAATTCATGTCACATGATTAGCCCATTTATGCCTACACATGAAATTCGTGTCACATGATTGGTTCATTATCCTTAAATGTAAGGAAGAACATTAGAAATAAAGATAAAAAAAAAAAAAAACTCTTACATCTATTAAAGGTAATCTAAACATATAAATATAATAAGGATCCCTTTACCTATTACCAATTAGTTTTAAATTGATACCTATCTTAGAAGTTTAAGAATTAGCTCCAAACCCATACAAAAATGTATGAAAACAACATATATTTGAGCTAAGTCTTAAATCATCTACACTTTTAATTTTGCTTATGTATGGATGACTGCTACTGCAAGTGCATGACTCGTGATAAGTAATAAAGCAGTGAGTAAAATTCGTTCCCACAAAGATTGAAAAAGAATGAATCAAGTACTAAAATTATCTCATATTTCTTATATTTAAAAAATTCAAAATAAAATCTGAATTACTAATAAAATTAAATAAACAGAAATTGAATAATGTAAATAAACTCAAAAGCATGCAATAATAATGAATTAAGATGTAAATAAACTTGAACTAGTGCAAACAGTAATTGCTTAAATGAATTAAAATGTAAATAAATTAAATTAAGCTAAACTAAAATTAAAGTACATAATTTAAACTAAATATCATGCACGATTAACTAAAGTATGCTAAAACAAAAGAACTGAAGCAAATTGAAATATGATAAGAGCAAAATAGCAAGTTATAATTAAATCTAATTATGCAAGAATGAAATATACATGTATCAATGCTAATCAATTCAAAACAATAACTTAAAGTATGCACTTTATATGCTTTAAATAAAATCAAGAACCAATAAAATCAATTAACTAAGTAAACAACCTAAATAGGTAACCAAGCATGCAATCTTAACAAGATAAACCAAAACCATACATGCAACTAATTAAATTAAACCGATTGCAACTAAACTCAATTAAATATTAAATCTATGCAAATTACTTAAGTGAACATGCAAATATCATAAACTAAAGCAATAAAATAGAAATCATAAGCTAAAGATGCAAACTAACTCAATTAAATCCTAAATCATGCAAAAGCTATAAATTAAACTTAAACATAAACTTTTCTAAGCAAAACAGAATTTAGTCAACTCTAATAACTTGCAATCTAATGAAACAAAGTTTATTAAACTCAAAACCAACAACTTAAATCAAATTGAATTAAACCTAAGAGCATGTAATCTAACTAATTTAAATTTGAACCAAATTCAATTAAACTAAAGAACATGCAACTTATCAAAAAGCAATAAATTAGATAAATACCAAACTAAAAGCATGTAAATTGAAACTACTATGATGAATTAAATCGTGCAAATATCAAATTAAGAAGAAACCAATACGTAAATCGCATGAATTAATAAAAATAATAATAATAAGTAAGAAGGTAATTAAAGTAAATAAGAACAAGAATACGATTTTAAAAAATTAAAAATAGAAAAACTTAAAAAGAGAACTTGAATTAACTTGAAATTTAAAGTAAATTTGCATAAACTGAAATAAAACTAAAGAGAGTTTAAAAATAATAAAAACTTAAAAAAGAAATCAAGAAGAAAGCTAAACAATTAAATAGATTAATCTGCCTCCCCAACCATGCCTTTTTTCTAAAACCTAAGCTAACTATTTATAAAACCAGAATACAAAAAATCTTAAAGAGATAAGTAGGAGGTGCGACTAGCTTTGATCTATTCATTATGTAGTTTGACCAAGCTTGAATTCTTGTAAACAAGAGCCTTATAGATGAGAGTAAACTCTGACTTAGCTTTCTTGAATGAATAACTGAATCTACAATAGATAAGGTGTTGGGTTGTACAGATCTTCATGATGTCGATAGAATCTCATGACATGGCTTTCAGTTGGCACTTAAAAAGATAAAGACAAATTTGATGTGGTCTTCTAGAATGCAAGAAGAATGATTTGAACATCTCTCTTTTAGGTGACAGTTTTATTCCATGCTTCTTTAAGAGTTACAAGAGAATTCCCTTTAAATAATAGATGTAGGTGCGTAACTAAGGTTTTTTTTTTTTCAAAAGAAAATAATATTTTGCAATTACTTAACCTTTGACAGCCTTCTAACTTCAACTAGGATTAGACATTGCATCTCTTGAATACTTCTTAGACTAGAATAAGAAGTTTCAAAATACAAGAAGTTTGGGTTTCCCATCCTTATCAAAAGCCCATCAAACCCGACCTTTATTGTATTTTGGGTTTATTTGGATGACTTTTTTTATTGGGCTTGCCTTGACACTATTTGGGCTTATCTTACAACTTGGGTTTCATACATCTTCTTCGTGTGTCACCCACACCTTTATATACTCTTTTACCTCAAGCAATCCCACTCTAAGTAGGAATATTAAGTCAAATAGGATTTCTTAGTCAACCTATAAAAACATTTTCCAAGTCAACTTCACCAAGTAGATCTCCTAGTTAAGGTAGAAATTTCAAGTCAAAGTGAAATATCCTAATCAAATTAAAAGTCCAAGTAAAACTGGGAAAAACTTTCTTCAAGCAGGTAAACTAATAGTGAAATGAGCTTTTCCAATTTAAAGTAAGATTTATTCAAAATTCTCTAAGATTTAGCAAGATTTTTTTTTTCTTTAAGATTATCTATACATCATCAAATTAAGCATATCAAAAGTAAAAAGCATCGTACTTTACCAAAAACAAAGCAAAATTTATTCATTTAAGCACTAAAAATAAATTTAAATAACTCTATTTTATAGAGTTATCAATGGATGAGCTTGGTTACACCATGTGTCACACTATAACTTTTCTTTTTTCTTTTTTTACTTTCTTTATATGCCATTAACTTTTAAAAATACCAAAAAATAAATATTTTTAAAGATTTTTTTTTTGTATAGCATGCACTTGTATCAAAAAAATTTTCTTTTCCTTTTTTACCATTTTTTTTATTTTTTTAATTTAGTAAATAATTTTTTGAATTTTAAATTTTTTGTATAAGACCCAATGTCACATTTTTTTCTACTTTTTCCATTTTTATTTTTTAGATTTTAATTTTTTTGTGAAATCCACTTAATATCAAAAGTATGCTGCATGTCAAATCATTTGGTTCTTTTTTTCATTTTTATTTCCTTTCTATCTTTTTTTTTTTACATTTAATAATTTTTTAAAATATTTTAATTTTTTCTAATATAGGCTCATTGATATTATTATTATTATTATTATTATTATTATTATTATTATTTAAAAACACATTTTTTTGTTACATTTTTCTTTTTTTAATTGGATTTTTTTAAATATTAACGAAGGTGTCGACATCATATTTATATATGGTTTTTTTTATCTTTTTTAGTCTTTTTAAAGTTTTTTATTTTTTTTAAATCTATGATATAATTTTTATTAAATAATTCATCATTGCTAAGGTCGTGTGGTAACTCAATTTTTGTCTTTTTTATGTTTTTCATCTTTTCTTTTATTAGCTTTTTATCTTTTTTTCTTTTTTAAATTAAATCATTTTTTGAAAAAAAAAAAAAAAAGCAATGAGTGTGTACATATAATACCCTGTTTCATTTTTTTTTGTTTACCTTTTTTTATTTTATTAATTAGATAAATATCATATCAAAAGAAACTGATAAATAAAATTATTAAAAAATATATCAATGAAGGTATGTATGACAAAACAACCATGTATCTTATGGGTTTCGGTTCATCCAAATCCAACATATGCGTTTTCTTAATCTAGCAAGTTTTCAAAAACAAGGTCAAGCTGGTTAAAATTTGAGGGTGTTTCATCCTATCCGAGTATATATAACTATATGTTTTATTGTTCATTTAATTTTATATTTATATATATTATATTAATAAAATTCTTATTTAATACCTTAATTTAATAAATTCACTTCCAATAACCATTTGACTTCTTTTTTTTGTCATTTTTTTTGTTTTTTAAAAAGGTCTTCATATGTTTAAAATTAGATAAATTTTGTAAGAAAAAATAATGAATGTAGATGTGATAAAATAACACATATCCCATGGGTTTCTATTTAGCCTAATCTAATATATATAGTTTTTTGAAAATTTTGGGATCAAGTTGAGTTTTTTTTTTTAAAAAAAAAAATTAAGACAAAATCAAAGATGAATTTAAAGTCTTTTACCTTGTCCAGTACATATATAAAATTATATTTTAAATTAATTATTATAATTTAAATTTATATTATTATATTAATAAAATAATTATTTAATATATTAATTTAATAAAAATATTATATTTATATATAATTAAGATATAATCCATCCATCATATAAATTTTATTCATTTTTATTTTTGTTTGACCTTCATTTAAGGTGTTGACATCATATCATATGTTTTTTTATATTTTTCCTTTTTTGTCAACTTTTTTTAAAATTTTTTTGCTTTTAATTTAGATAAATTAAAAAAAAAAAAAAACCCAATGGAGATTTTCACACATGACATTTTTTGACATTTTTTCTTTTTCATTTTTTTTTATTTTAATTAGATAAATTTTGTAATAAAAAGTATCAATTGATAGAGATGATAAAGCAATCTGTATTCATTGGGTTTCGAACCATCCCCACATGATAAGGGTTTGAATCATAATTGAGTTAGGACAAATTCAATTTTTTTATAAGATAGATATTGGGACAGAAATTTCATTTGGTACCTCTATTTGACATTTTTTCTTTTTCATTTTTTTGTTTATTTTAATTAGATAAATTTTGTAATAAAAAGTATCAATTGATAAAGATGATAAAGCAATCTGTATTCATTGAGTTTCGACCCATCCCCACATGATAAAGGTTTGAATCATAATTGAGTTAGGACAAATTCAATTTTTTTATAAGATAGATATTGGGACAAAAGTATATTTAGGGTATTTTATCCTGACTTATTTCAATGAATAAGTTATATATATTATTATTTTATTATTATTTTAATTTTATATTTATATATATTATATTAATAAAATTATTATTTGAAACTTTAATTAATAAATTAATATTTTAGAATGTTACAGTCTGTAAGTTGGTCAAGGCTCAAAGGTTTTCTCAAAGTTAGTGATAATTCCAATTCTAACGAGATAGAGTCTGATAGTTAGGGGGACCAAGTCTTAAGGTACACTAGAAGTCCAGGTCATGGAAACTGGTCTAAAATAATGATGTAGGCAATGATTAAAACTCCAGAGACTCAAGCAAAGTGTTCAAGTTCGACAAAAAGCCAGACCTTGGTGCAGGCACTAGTGATCAATGTACGGCCACATAGTTAGACACATGTACGAACATTGATGATTAAGGTGAAAGCATGCAATCAGACCCAGGTGCATGCATGGCTGAACACAATCTTGGGAAAATCAGATTTAGGGGCTTTTAGAAAGCCTAGTGCTTAGCATAATTTCAACATGTCAAAGATCGCGCTATAAAGTATCCATATTGTACCATTTATGAGCTCTTTTTTTATTTTTTATATTCATGTATCACTCTTATTTACTTTTTCACCTTTCGTCTTTTTTTTTTCAATTAAGTAAACTTTATAAATCGCAAAACAAAAAAAATTTGGCCCGTGGCAATGCGCGGGTATTAGCTAGTTATTATTACCATTGTTGCAGCATTAATTTTTTATGATTTTTTTACATAATTAAAAATCTAATATAAAAATGTTGGGATAGTGACTCAAATCTCATAAAAGATTTGATTGAGATTTTTTGGACATTGACGAGATATTACTTGATGCATAAAAAAACTTATAAGAAAATAATTCTAAGAAAAAGATTCTTGATAGACAAGTTAATAAACTTATAAATAATGAGGGTCTTTATAAGGTTAAGTATGAAAAACAGATGTAAAAATAATTATAGGGTTTTATTAAATAAACACCTCATAAGATTAAAAAAGATTGAATGGGTCCTTATGGGTGTGTAAGTTTGAATAGATTATAAAAAAATAAGAAGGTCCACATAAATATAATAAGCCATATTGGTATGTGTTTGTTTGGTTGAAAATACTGTATAGGACTGAATGAGAATGAGAGGGCCATGCATATTGATTGTGAATAAATGTTGATTGTTTTGATCTATTATAATTCTTTACAACTAATGGATTTTTTTTTCATCCATTGACATAAACTAGTTAAGTTGAACCAAGTTAAATTATTGTCTCTTGAGTGATTGATTTATTGTTTGATTTTGCTTCCACTGACTTGAATGTTTAATTGATTGGGGCTTTTTGCCTAATAATTGGAATCAAAATTATCGTGATCCTAACAACTAGTATTAGAGCTATGTTTGAAATAGATGTGAATGGGATTCCTAACAACTAGTATTAAAACGAGATTTGAGACATGAGAATAAGTAAGCCTAGAGGAGCTCAATTTGAAAAAGAGTTTAAATTCATGCGTCGAGAAATCAGTTTACATGAAATGATGAAGACACACAAAAAAATATTGCTACAAAACTTTCATTGCATAAGGACCTACACATGTTTAACATGAAGAATGATGATATGATAGAATTTAAATCAATGTCGGGATTATTGGGATAATAACTCAAATCTCATAAAAGATTTGATTGAAATTTTTTTGAGATTGACTAAATATTGTTTAATGGATTAAAAGACTTGAAAGAGAAGAATTCTAAAAGGAAGAGAATTCTTGATAGGCAAGTTAATAGGCTTATAAATAGTGAAGTTCTCTATAGGGTTATGTATGAGAAAAATATATAAGAGAGTTATAGGGTTCTATTTAGATAGAGACCTCATAAGACAAGGAGATTGAGAGGATCCTTATAGGTGTGTATGTTTGAGCAACTAGAAGAGAATGAGAGGTTTTATATAATTATGGTGAACCATATGAACATGTGTTACTTTGTGTTGAGAATACTACATAGGATTAGAAGAGAATAAGAGTCTATGAGTATTATTTGGGATTAAGTGTTTTATTTGATGTGTTTGTAATTCTCTATAACTTAACTAGTAATCTTTTTTTTCATTGTGGACATAAGGTTATTGGAATGAATTATGTTAAATTGTTATATCTTGTATGGTTGCTTGATTATTTAATTATACTTCCACTCACTTGACTATTTAATTGATTGAAGATTTTTTCCTAATAACTGAAATCAAAGTTATCATTATGTTAACAACTAATATTAGAGCTACTTTCGAAACTTGGGATGAGATTCCTATAATAATAAATAAAAATAAAAAAAACAGTTGTAGAACTCATTCTGACATGTGTGCATTATTAGTTGGTTTCATGATACTTTCATCCATGAATGGAGAATAAGAAACTATTAGATTCACTTTTATGTGAAACTAATCTGATCAGTCATAATTTTAATAGTAAGATAAATGACACAACCCCACAAAGAAATTAATGAGAACCTGAAATGAAAGATGAAAACTATTTCGAGGGAGATTACTATTGAAATTTGTAGTTTTGTTAGGAACCTAAGTCTTATCAGTATTCTCACTCTTGCACTAAATGGCCTATGCATCACATGATTCCAAGCTTCCTTTTCTGTATTCAAAAATAAAATAAAACAAAACACAGCTCTCTTGTGATTGTGTTTGTGTGTTGGTTTCTCTTATTAATTAAGAAATCTTTTGCTTTTAAACACTGTTATGTTCTGATGACGAATTGTTTTAGGTAGGCAATGAATTTTGCCAATTTGGCCGCCCCTTTCTTCCTACATATACTTTCTGAAATGAAACATCTTCTGCCTCAATGAAATGACTAGCTTGTCGCCTACCAACAATGCAATGCCAATTCTACCTTTCTCTTTTGTCAACTAAATTTGGAAAACAAGAACCCACTTTTCTCTTCTAATAAATTGCAAAATTTATGCACAAAAATTTGAGCTTAAACATCTAAATTCATTCAAATCGAGTTTTCAGTATAATCAAAATGTTTAAGCAATTATGATTACCAAATTAACTCATCTGCCACTAGTTTTTACTTGCTGTGGCTGACCATAGAAACAAAGTTTGTGCCCGGAGTGCCCCATCGGGTGGTCTCTGCAATGATAATTTCAACACTGTTGTCTTTCAAAAAATCTAAGCTCTAGGGAGATAAGACCATGTCAACAGTTTGGGTTCTGTGAAACTTTTTTGAAAACATATGAAGGCAAAGAATTATTTAGGAAGAAAAAACAGACATCTTCACCACCATACAAGGAAAAAACACGAGACCTCCATTGCATGTGCATTAACCGAGCTTCGAAGCAATGAATTAAAGCTGATTGTCATTTTAACATTGATAATCTCACTTTTGGGGTTGGGATAATGCGCAATGTCGTAATTCTTCTCTTCCCACTTTGACCCCTTTATTTGTAATTTCTCTCTTTTTAAATTCTTTCTAATTTTTTACATAAAAGAATGCAATTTGAAAATAATATATATATATTAATATTCGAATTTTAAATATATTAAATATCACTTTAAAAATGTGACAACAGATGCAAATAATTTAGTAGACCCTGAATACGAGAAGTTGAGATAATTATTTTATTGGACCAAAGAAAAGCAGTTTCAACAATTTGTGAGGCTAAATCTCCTAGGATCTCCTGGGCTTATAATGCCTAAAATTGATAAAATGACCTTGTGATAAATAAGACCCTATGCTTGGACTTCTTTCAAGGACCTACCCCACCTGTATTAGGCTAATATACAACATTTGGACCATTTCAAGTTTTCAATCCTAAAATGGGCCAGAATGGATCTTTGTTTAAAAGAAACAAAACAAGATCGGCAAATTCAACAGACGATAACTGTCCTACACATTTCTGGCCCAACTATTGTGGTCTAATTTAATTCTATGTCCGGCCTTGATTATTTTGCCAATTTTGGAGTATTTATTGAATGAAATGAGTTATTAAAGCTTTAATAATTAATAATAGAAAGTTTTCAGTATAAACTCCACTCTCCAGTCTCCGCCAACAACTCCAGAACTCTAAATTTCAGATAGGGCAAAAAATCGTATAATTATAGTAGTATCAAAATAATAATAGTAGAAATATACAGATAAATACATATAAATACGTATAAAATATTGTAAAAAACTGATTAAGGGATATTTATATACATTGGTTAAAAGTAATTGAATTACTATTTTATAAAGATTTTTGTATTTAATAAATTATTTTCATCAAATTTATAAAAGTAATATTAATTATATTTTTTTAAATATAACACGGTTTGCCATTTTCCTTTCTAGCATTACATTACCTAAAATAAAGGTGAAAATTTTACAATTATCTCATTGAAAAAGGAAAATTTTGCAACAAGAAAAGATAAATACAACACAAAAATTAGTATGCAACTCAATGATCACAAAAAAATTATAAAAAATGTACCAATATTCCATTTTCTTTGTCTCCTCTTTTGCCATACCCAACTGGAATGGGGATAACTACTTTGATGGGTACGTATCTTTTACAGACAATAAGGATATGGTGAATGATTCCAGCAAAGATTTCAGCAAAAATAGAAAAGCTTTTTAGGATCACAAATTCCCCCAAACAGTAAATTTCTCCAAAACAGCCACCAGCCTGCCACGCTCCCACCCACCGTTTCCACATCTTCACCATGGTCCCACCCCATCTTAGCCACCATTTTCGTTGCTCTGCTCTCCCCCATCTTTTTAACTCCCTCTCTTCACCTCTAAAACAAAAAAAAAAAAAAAAAAAAAAGAAAAGAACAGCAAAACTCAAAACCCTTCAACCAATTCTTATTCTTTCCCTGTTTGCAAAAGTCTCTGCTTTTCTTTTCCCATTGCATCAAAGAAGAGAAATTTCCATATTCTTTTAAGCCATGTTACTGAAAGCTGCTCCAGCCTTTTCTTTGTTAAAACCTCAGCTAGAGAATCAGGGTCCTCCCCTGTTTTCCTCCGTTTCTTCATCTCAAACCCCTCTTTTCAATTATCTTTCTTCTTCAATTCTTCGACTTTCTTCTCCAAGACATGGAACTGGGGCTGTTGTCGTTTGCGCAACCAAAGGATCTAACAACAAGCCACTAACAGGTGTCGTTTTCGAGCCCTTTGAGGAAGTGAAAAAGGAGCTTGATCTTGTACCAACTGTGCCTCAAGTTTCTTTGGCTCGTCAAAAGTTTACTGATGAGTGTGAAGCTGCTATCAACGAACAAATCAAGTGGGTTCTTTTTCTTTTAGATTTTAAGTCCTCTGTCTTGAAAAAAAAAAAAAAAGTTTCTTGTTTATATTTCCTTATGGTGTCAGATTTAAGATTCTTCAAAAAGATGGTTCTTTTAATCTTTCATCTTCTTATTTGTGTGAGAAAAGAAATTAGATTTTTTTTTTCAAGATTCTTTTTCTGTCCCTTTAAAGAATGAATTTTGTAAAGGATTTTTGAATGTTTGTTTGATTTTGATACATGCTTCCTTGTAAAGATGAATTCGGGCTTATATCTGATAACTATGGTTTTGTAAAGGATTTATATATGCTTTATGTTCTAATGCTTTGTGCATTTCTTTTGGATGACAGTGTCGAATACAATGTCTCCTATGTGTACCATGCTATGTTTGCCTACTTCGATAGGGACAACGTCGCGCTCAATGGTCTTGCCAAGTAAGTCTTCTTGAAAATTATCGCTTTTGCTGATCCTTATGGATCGGTGGTACCCCTTTTTTGTGTTGAGCTAGCTTCTGGCTTTCTCGTGAATGGGTTCTTCAAGGAATCGAGTCTAGAAGAGAGAGAACATGCTGAGAAATTGATGGAATACCAGGTGTTTTTTTTTTTTTTTTTTATCTTTTCTGTCTTTTGCTTATTGTTGCTGTTCTATTTCACTTTAAAATAATGTTCTTTTTTCTCTGTGATTTGTTTTCCTGATTCTCATTTGTTTATTATTCTCAGAACAAACGAGGTGGAAAAGTGAAGCTGCAGTCTATATTGATGCCCCTCTCTGAGTTTGATCATGCAGAGAAAGGAGATGCATTGTATGGTGAGTTGAAACTATTACGGCTAGATTAGTGGTTGGTTTCATAAAATGTGTTTCAATCCTTATTTGGCTGCCTTCCAGTTTTTTCTTACCTTCAGATAATAGATATTTACATGAACAAACCAATGAGATATAGATTCATGTTGCAAGCATGGAAGTATGTTTTAAATTTGTATGGTTGGTGTGATTATATATTAGAAATCTAGACAAGAAAGAGATATTTCTTAAACATTTTTAACTCCATGGAGCATTTTTTTATTTTGTGCATTATATCATCCCATCATTTTTCTTAATACTGAATTGAACTGCATGATAATGTCATATAAGTCAAAAGTAGCAAAAAATGTGCTTTAGGTGTTAGCATTTGCATGTAGTCAAAACTGATTGTATCTGATTCCTTGGTTCAGCAATGGAGCTTGCCTTGTCATTGGAGAAACTAACAAATGAAAAGCTCTTGAACTCGCACGGTGTAAGATATTCCTCTACCCTTTTACCATCCTGTTTTCCTTTTGCAGTTATGACTTTTGATATTCAACTTGTTAATGAGGTTTATGGTCTGATTGATTTGGTTTATGAAATCATTGGATAAAACATTGTTAAACAGCCATGCTATTTTAAATTTTAGATGTTTCTAAGACGATAGCAAATGGTTTTCTTTGAACTAATGGTCAAGGCTTTGCCAAACAGGTGGCTGAGCAGAACCATGATGTGCAGTTGACAGATTTCATTGAAGGCGAATTCTTAACCGAGCAGGTAAAATACAATTGCAGTGTCATTGTCTATACTCTTAGAAATTTGCTTTTCACAGACGTGTGAAATTAACAATGGAAATAACTTCTCATGGTTTTGATCCCGGCTTGCTTTCCCTGTAGGTGGAGGCCATCAAGAAAATATCAGAATATGTGGCTCAGTTGAGAAGAGTCGGCAAAGGACATGGTATGAATCTAAACTTCTATTCGTTGTCGTGTTTTTGTGAAAAGTGTCATCTTAACTGTATACTGTCGTGATTTCATCTTGTTCATCAATTTTTAGGCCTCATCTGTTCCTTGTTCCCTGAACTTGTTTCTTTGGTGGATATTCAGGGGTCTGGCACTTTGATCAGATGCTTCTCCATGAGGGAGTGGAAGCTATTGCATGAAACCAAACCTGCTACTTGGTTTGGTACCAAAGGTTGTCCTATAAGATCTTGTGTCAGTAGTTCGTTGTCGAGAGGTTTTTGGTTGTAAGATGTATGACTAGTTCAGAAACTGTGTTGATATTTTAAGTCCTCTTTCCAAAGTAGTTATGAAGTAATGGATTTCTTGTCATGGTATTTTTACTAAGAAATTCTTTTTTATTCATGTAGCAACATTTATGACTGTTTTTAAACCCTGCGCAGTTAGCATATAGCTCAGAGTAATGGTTTAATCATATGAAATCTCCCCGCGTTTTTATGAGTAGAAAATAAACCCAGGGTCAATAACCATTTAATTGTCAAAGTCATCAGTTTTATGTTTGCGGTGCTTGTCCGCTCTGAAAACATCGTATGCATATAGACATGCTTGCTAAACAACCAAAATCAAATCATTCTCAGAGCTGAGAAGGCCAGAAAGAACAATTCGAGAAAAAGTCTTATCAATAGATATTGACCCCTCCCTTGCTGCTCCATCTTTTGCTGCTAACAACGGGCAAAGTTTTTGACCTAAAGGATGATTAGAAGTAGAGGTGCCCGATTGGTGGATTCGGATTTTGTTCTTTTTTTTTTCTTTTTATTTCAAGTTACGTAGCATTTAAATCATTTTGATTTCATATTGTTTTAAATTTATATTATTTCGGATTTAGTTCATGTATGGAAGATGCAACTATTTCATTTTAGTTTTTTTTTTCTTTTGGATTGCTTCATGTTTGGGTCGGAGCTAATTCAGATTCGGATTCATTTTACCATATTTGATTAAAGGTCTGGGTATGGCCACCAAAAATAAATACGCCAACCAAGTAAGATATGCGAGCTGAGGCGAACCAAGTTTCTCTTTCAGACCCAACAACATGGACTCATTTTATGTGACGGTTGAACATGTTGATCCCACAAAAACCCATCTAAATTTCTTGTATTTCACTTTCTTCTAAATTCTGTGGGTCCTGGATTTCGACATATTGGAGTTCGGCTTCTAGAGTTGGAAATGGGCATTCTTGTCCCCGACCACAAGCCCAATGAAGAATTGCCCTTGATTGCTCATAATGGATCCAATGAGCCAAAGAGAAACCCACTAATGCTCCACAATCGGAATTGGAAACCCACACCCTAAGAAAAGGTATTCTAAACAAGCAAACTCCAATGTATTCAGATGGTTCATTATCGTACCGCGCGAAGCACAGAATCAACATTGGCAGTTCTGAATACCCGACATGAAGAAAAGCTGAAATCCAAAATCTCTTTATTGTTCTTTCTTTTTTTCTTATATAAAATCTGTAATTTATTATTGTATACTTTTAGATGAATTACTTTTATATGTTACAGTCGATCAACAAAATATATTTTCACTTTTTTTTCAGTTTAGTTTATATTCTCCATTTTCGTCTTTTTTTCTGACAAGGTTGGTGAAGAAGATGGCTATGGCCGCTATTTTGTTGCTCTTTTAAACGCTATTTTCAATGTCAAAAGCTGATCAAGATTTTGAGTTCGTCAAACACCTCTCTGCTGTAACAAGGTCTCGCCCTCTTTCGCTCTCCGTTGAATCGTAATTTCTTTATATATATATATATATATATAAAATATTCTTTTATTTGTTTTGAGCAGATATGGTGCAGTTAGGGTTGTAAACGAGTCGAGTAGTGAGAAGCTCGAGCTCGAGCTCGACTTACAACTCGAGATTCGATACTCGGCTCGAACTCGATCGAATTTTATTTTTCAAGCTCGAGCTCAATTCGTGATCGAATTCGAGCTACTCGAGTTCGTTCGATTAAGCTCGATTAATATGTAAAAATAAGCTCGATTTATATACTCGACAAGAGTTCGATTATTCATGCTCAAACTCGAACTCGGATTCGAAATATTTTATTAATTAAAAAAAATAAAAATATATTTAAATATAAAAGCTCGATTAGGCTCGTGAGCTACTCGAGTCAGATATAAGAATACTCGAATTCGGTTCGATCGATAAGTCGAGCTACTCGAGCTCGAGCTCGACTCGACAATAATCGAACCGAATTCGAGTTTTTTTCGAATCGAACCGGAGTAGCTTGCGAGTACTAATGTATCATTTACATCCCTAGGTGCAGTAGAGATATTGTTGAGAATTCCTTTCTACCCTTGATATAACTGATGCGTGTGAAAAACAGAAAAACGATGAAATTTTTATTGTAATGACTTATATAATATAATGAGAAGTTTATTTATATAAAGATAAAATGTTATAAAATAAAAAATATAATAAATAAAAATAATGATTAAATTAATTTTTATAATCAATTAAATCAATATTTCATATTTTTTTAAATTAATATTAAATCAATTTAAAATATTATTAGAATAATATCATCAAATAAAAAATTATCATAATATTACTAGAATATCATTGATATCTCACGTAAACTCAAGATGATAATGTAAAAGTCAACTTGAGTTTGAAAACTTACATAAAAATTTGATTAGGTGGATGTGATTTGATGAAGATATCTGTTTTTTGATCAATACTAGTAACAAGAATAAGTTGAAAAGTTTGAGCAAGCAAATAGTGACAAATGAAGTGACAGTCAGTTTCAATATATTTAGTACGCTCATGAAAACATCATGTGAGCTATCTGAATGGTACTTTGATTATCATAAAATATGAAAATACTAGAGTGATCAGAAACACCTATATCCTAAAGTAGCCATTGTAATCATAGAAATGCTAATGTGGCATCTGCAAAAGCTTGATACTTAGCTTTAGTGTTAGAATGAAACACTACAGTTTGTTTTTTATATTATTAAGAAATAAGAGAAGAACCAAAAAAGAAACAGTAGCCTATGGTAGAATGACGATCAGGATCTCCTATCCAATTAGTTTCACAATAACAATACAAGTCCAAAGAGGAACTAGAGGAAATATGTAAACCATGGAACATAGTACCCTTGACATATCGTGGGATTCGAAGAATCATAGCAAAATGAGTAGATTGAAGAGCAAACAGAAAATTGACTAACTAGATGAACACCATGGGTAATGTTTAGACAAGTAGCTATTAAGTATACGAGACTACCCACCAAAGTTTGATACAAAGAAGAGTCTAGAAGTGGTGTACCATCAAAAAGAGAAAGCTTCAAATTATGTTCAAATGGTGATGATGCAATTTTGCTATTAATTAAACCTACTCGAGCAATAAGATCAAAAGCATACTTTGTTTAAGATAAATGTAAGCCAGTAAAATCACTAGTGACTTCAAGGCCTAAAATATAACTCAAAGAACCAAGATCTTTCATCTCAAACTTAGAATGAAAAAAAGTCTTCATATCTTGAATACCATTTGCATCATTACTCGTAATAATCATATCATCCACATAAAGTAAAAGAAAAGTAGTACCATTTTCAGTAGTTTGAGCAAAATGTGCAAAATCATGATTACTACATGTAAAACCAAGTTGTGTAACAATGATACTAAACTTCGAGAACCAAGCTCTAGGGGCTTGCTTAAAATCATTTAAAGCACATCAAAAACAACAGACCATGTTAAAAGGTACAGATAAACTAGAAGGTTGCTTTAGATAGACTTATTTGATGAGATCACCATTCAAGAAGGCATTTTTAACATCTATTTGAAAGGTTGGCCATTTTCTAACTACAACAACAGCTAATTGAAATTGGTTAAGGATAATTGAAATTAGTTGTATATTTTCTCGTTGAATACTTGCCATTAAGCTCTTGAAAAAAAAAATGAAGATTTGAGAAGTTATGAGTATTGATATAAAAAATGAATCTTGAAGATAGGAAGAGAAACCCAAAAAAATTGAAGTGAGGAAGCAAAAATGAAGTTAGAAATAAGAATAAACCAAGGATGAGAATAAGCAAATATTAGTTATTCCAAGATGATTCACCTTTGAAATGAACCATGAAATCGCTCTAATACCATGAAAAAGAAGAAAATAATGAAAAATTTATTTTAATGACTTTTATATTACAATAAAGCTTAAAGCTTATTTATACATAGGTAAAATGTTACAAAATATAAAATACAATAAATAAAAATAATGACTAAATCAATTCCTATAATCAACTAAATCAATATCTAATATTATTTAAATCAATATCAAATCAATTTAGAATATTACTAAAATATTACTAAAATAATATCATCGATCTAGAATATTATTAAAATATTACTAGAATATCATTGATAGCATGTACTCTTGTCAACTTGAATCAGAGTTGTCAAATATGATAAATTTCTTCTCGGGATCGATCCTTTAAACATTTTTTTTTTTTGTAAAATAGAAAAGAATTTTTCAATTTTCATGCTTTGTTGCCTTCTATTTTTGAAATTTAAAATAAATTTATCTTGAAGTAATCGAGACAAAACATGACTGGCAACAAGCCTGTCTAGCTCGGTTGGTAGAGTGCCAGGCTCTTAATCTTGTGGTTATGGGTTTAAGCCCCACGATGGGCGTTTTCTTCTACTTTTCCTTGCTGTTTAATTCTTTTTAGGCCAAAAGTATTGTTTATAAGTTTCTGTTTCAATGGCCTATGAGCTAGGAGATGTTGACCTTGTTTAATGTTAGTACTACTTTTTATTTTTTAGTAAGATATTTGTTTTATTTTTTTTTATCTGTTTAACTTATTTTTATTAGGTTTTCCTTTACTTGCAAAGTTAACTCTAAATTAGATTAATCATTGAAAATTTGTAAAATAAGGTTTAAATTTTTATGTTTCTTTGTTTTGATAGTTTAATTTAGATATTGTAGTTTTGTTATGTGAATGAGAAAGTAATTTACAAAACTGAAAAAAGGAAAATTTTCTAAAAAATGTAATAAACTTCTACATGAAAAAATGTGAAATGTTCTTTCTAGAATCTAGAAAAGATTAAAAATCGTTAAAAGTTAGAACTAGATGCTTAACATAAATGAGTTTCTTTTGAGTATTTAATTTACTAAGGTAAGTTTCAAAGAGCTAAATGACTTGTAAAATTGGATTTTAATATAATTGTTTATGGTTTTTTGGATGGTGATGTGGGGGAGCTTAGCTGGAAGGTAACTAAAGGAAGGTAAGACCCATTCCAATGTTTAAGTCAGAAAGAGAAGGTAAAAGGTAATAAGGAAGGAGAAAGAGCTTAAAAGTTAAAAAAGAAGAGTTCAAATTAACACACTTGGGTCTTCTTTTACCTTTTATGTGATGCCTACTGATGTGATATGGCAAGTTGACATTTGATGGTCAGTGCATATGGGTAACTAAAAATGGCTAAGTGGCCTAGAACATACACGTATGATGTAGATGCTGGTCATATGCTGACTTGGTGACCATGGTGGTCAATATGGTTGACTTGGCAACTAAGGTTTAACAATGCTAATATTAAAAAGTTAGTTTTTTTTATGCTAATTTTGAAAATACTAAGCTTAAAGCAATGCTAAATTACTACTTTCATATCCCTAAGGAGTTAACTTTGAAAACTTAAAGTTTGATATTCGTTAGGAACAGATTTTGAGAAGCCAGGTGCTAAATGTTATAACATGAAAGACCTTTGTCATGTTTCTAATGTTGTTTTACTTGGCAAAATATGTGGGTGATATGACTTATTCTTGCTCATGTACAAATTTAATGTGATAACATTCCTCATCCTAAGCTTCTGAAAACCAAAAAAGAACAGAATTAGGTGTGTAAATCTAGTGATCATTTCGTTTTCCATGGAGTTGGTACTTAATTTAAGAATGAGGTTACTTACTAGCTATATTGATTTCTTATAAAAGGTATGAATTGGATTTTCTAATCCTTTTACAAATTAACACTTGATTAATGATTTGTTCATCCAATTTGATCTACACTTGCTTGAAGAGTAATATTGGTGTCGAGCTTCGATCTGAGGGTTTTCTTGTGAAAGTAAAAGAGAATGATGGTTAGAGGCAAAGACAGAGAGTGTTTTCTATATTTGCACTTTAACGCACAAGTCAATGAAGATCAGGTTGGGGAAAAAGTAATAAAGAATAAATGAGAGAAAAATGAATGGGATAAAATTGGCTTCATAGTGCTTGAGTCATATTTATAGGTAAGCTGAGGGGGACCATAAAAGGGATAATTAGGATAGAGCCAAGCTGAGGTGGCATTAACCATGTCAAGTTAGGTCAGTACATATGACAAAGATACTCTTGATTATCTGCTAAAGGTTTTGAGAGGGAAAAAGACCATTATACCCTTTTACCAGCAAATACCCCTAACACTCTATTCCCTCATTAGGTGATCTGAGTATTAGATCATCAAATTTATTATTGACATCCCTTGTGTAGGACAGATTGGCTACATGGTTCATCGAAGGCCAACTTTGCAGAAGGATGTCAATTTTGGATGATAACTAGTTTTGAGCCACGGTTTGACCTGACGATTATCTGATCTTACATGTAGGTTCTGGATTAAGTGCATAATCAATTTAAAAGTTGCCAAGGTGATAATTATCTAGGGTGATTCAAGATTAGTGCTAAAGTTCATCTAGCCGTGGTGAGACTTGTATTTTCTTTCAAAAATTTAGAATTAAACCTCTATTTTAGACTCTGAAAGTGAACAAAGCTCTTAGTTTATCCCTGATAGTTGTCTGATTTAGTCGATCCGATCTGAGGTTCATCCAATTAGGTCAATTTGACAGCATTAAATAAGAAAAAAAGTGATTTTAGCGAAAAAATTTAAAGCCGAATGACAAAAAAACATCTTTCAGCCTATGCTCCGACACATGACACGAAATATATTATCCATCTTATCTGTAGCGCGTCTATATAAAAGGCTGGTAGGGCTTTAAATTTTTTATCTTTTACTTTTTTTTGCTCTCTATCTGACTTTATTTTTTATCTTAACAGCTTTCTTACCTTCAAAGTTTTTTTTACATGCACTTCAGTACATATTTCTAACTATGTCCTCTAGTACGAGTTTTGAGAGGCTAAGAGTTATAGGATAAAACCAAGGGGAGGTCAACAATGACAGCAAGATGGCGATCTGATCCCTTATATTATTGGAGGTTGCAATTATGCAAAAATGACTTATCAGTTCAACCCAATGTTTAAGGAAAGGCAACAGCGCAATGAAGAGAATGCTTAGGCATGAGGTGAGCGAGTTTTGAGCATTGAAGAGTTATATGCTCAGATCAACTTCGAACTTCAACATTTACTTGCTTTCTCGTCTCTCAAGTTGGTCCATATTTTATGAAAGACTTTTCTTCCTCTTAGGTCATTCTCTCTTTTGAGGTTTAATCCTCTCCACCTTCTGCCACTTTTACTCTCCTCCTTCAATCAGTTTTTCTTGATCTCTCATCCTCTCTTGAAGGGTTTTTACCTCCTTTTTCTTTCTCTGAGATCGAGTTACTTTTATTCACTATCCTTCTTTTGGATTCCTCTCTCAACCAAGTGTCATATTCTTCTAACAAGAGGCTTTCAAGGAAGAACAAGAAGAAAAGAGTACCTTAACTGAAAAAAGTGATGATGAGAGAGAAAATCATGTGATGTAGGATGAACTTGCCAAGGTCTTTGTATATACTTTATGTGATCTCGGTGTGATCCCCATAAACATGATGAGCACGCTAAAAGGTAAGGTAAATCCAAAAGATTGTCCTAACATATGCTTGGCATATCATGTTTATGTTCTGGTTACCACTTTCTTTTTTCTTAGAGAGGGGTACAGCATAATAACATCAAACATTTCAAATCGAGTCATCAATAAACTAAAGCCACATCAGTTATACATATATTGAGATTTGTTCATGGCCGGTCTAAGGTTTTCATTTCATTTTTTATTCATTTTAATTTTTAATTTTTATCATTTAACCATCACTCAGCTCACCTCAAATTCTATTCAGTACATAGTAACTTTTATTATTCTTTGTTGAAAACTGAATATTCTTTCTTTTCTCCTTCTATTCAGGAAGTTCTTCTCTTGTAAAAACATCATAATGACAATAGTGATTTTATATCATAACTTGTGAAATAAAAAACTTCTCACCAATTACTCGAGCTCAACAAAGAATTAAAAACTACTCTTTTTATGCCTTAAGAAACAAAAGACAAATAAATATGGTGAGCTCAAGGTTAAGGCCTGAGAAATAAGGAGTACATCTGGTTCCTTTGCGGACATATTGATGGCCCTCTCTATCCCTAATCTATCAGATCAGGATAAAATTTTAGATTTAACATATTGGGGGAGCTCATAATCAATGCTCACGAATTGACCTCTTCAGATTTGATAAACAAGATAAAGTATTGGGGTAGATTTAAGGTAACCTTGTAGGGTATTATTTTAAGTTAATTTTTCATTTAATTGTTAGCTCAATTTTATAGAAATGGTTAATGGAGTGGACTTTAATGTCTCGCTACAACAACATATCCCAAGGCTAAAAAAAAGAAAAAAAATATCCAACTTGGGGCCCTATTTCGTAAGGGAGACAAGGTGGTCAGCACCTCTATGCCCGCACTTCCTCAAGTTGAAAGTTGAAAGCTAAGGCAAGTTAACACCTATCTTCCACATCGACATTAACACCACCCTCTTCCAACTAAAAGATCACAGGTCGAGAACCTTTTCTCTGCTCCTAAGAACCTCAAAGCTAAGGTGCTGAGGTCTAACTCAGAGAGAATATCCATGCTCTAACAGATGATCATATTTCTAACCTTGACATTACCAGAAGATTCTATAAGGTCGTAATTTTTCTTCTTGGTAAGTATATTTTAATCTCAACTTAATTTTTTGTTATTATTATTATTTTTATTTTTTTAAGTATAAGATCTTTCCACATAATCCAAAAGAAGTTCTCACTTCAGCCTATGGAGAACAGTAACTAGGCCATCCACCATACTTATCTTGCCATAGAGCATATGCTAAAGGTTGATAAAGATATATCTACCATTGTCGAAGAGCACAAAAAAAGCTTGAAGGCATTGGGCAATGTTAGGTTAAGTCTCAACGCATCCCATAAGAAGAAGGTTGAGCTGAAAAAAAAGGTAAATAAATTGACAGCGAAGCTCAAGGTTGTCTTGGTTGATAAAGCCTTAACCGAATCTATAAAGGAATAAACCAAGTTGAAACTTAATGATGATTAGGCTAAAATCATAAAGCTCAGGTCTAAGCTAGAAGCTCGGGACAAAAGAGAAAAAGAACTGTAGGTAAAAGTTATGAAAAAGTACAAAGTCTCCAATAAGTATCTCTGGATAAAGGTAGAGTTCTTAAAGAAGAATGTACTTGGTGACTTTCAATTAGTCAAGGTTAAGGTATAGTTCAAATTCTCCTTTTTCAACCTCAACCTTAACCTCTTTGATATTAACATAAATAAAATCAAATTGAAGCCTTATCGAAATTAGCCCGATGAGGATAAGAAAAAAGAAAAGAAAGATGAAGATAAGGCCTTGAAAAGTGAGCTAGAGACTACCTTAAGGATTAAAGAAGAAGATGTGAAGGTCATCGAATGTGAGGTTATCCTTCTTGCTATTGGTGATAAAAGTGCTCCCCCTACCGCTACTACTGTTAATGAATGAATTTTTTAATTTTTTATTTTCAACTTTGTAAATTTTTAACTTAAGGTAGGCTTTTTATAATGACCTCTAATACTTTAACCAATGTATTTCGTTAAAATAAAATAGAAAAAAAAATTTCAAGTTTCAGCTCAGATTTACTGTCATTTTTTCTTATTTGCACAAGTTTGAGAACGGTTAACCAATCTAAAAGCAGATAATATGATTGAAGACTTATGTAATTACTTAGATCATATGAACATAATTACAAGTTCTAGGTCAGATTTCTTCAAACCACTTAAACACAAGCTTACCAAAGATAATTTAATCCATGTGTTTGCATATAAAGCAATACAAAAGTAACCTCGATTTATACCAATCTGCTAGTAATAAACTTGATTTCCATTTCACATACTTGGGATGGCAGTGTCATTCATAAAATAATACAAATGTAAGCTCGATTTATACCAAGCTACTAACAATAAACCTTTAGGTTGTCTACATCCACGTCTTTGAGATGACATCACTATTTAGATCCTGTAATTTATAGGTTACATCGTGAATGACCTCCTTAACAATATATGATTTTTTCCACATCGAAACTGATTTGCCACCTCGGTCATCTACCTCTTAAGCTTTAGTGTTTCTAAGTACCAAGTCATTCTTCCTAATGTGCTTATGCTGGACTTTCTTTTTATAATAGTTGGCTACCTTTTGCTAGTGGGCTACGAACTGTGTTAGGGCTAGATCTCTTTGTTTTTCAGTGAGGTTAAGGTCAACCTTAATCACCCTTTCATTTTTTTCTTCCAACGCTAATTTAACTCTTAAGCTCAATAAGTTAATCTCAACCAATACTACAATCTTTATTTCAAATGCCAAGTAAAAGAGCATTTCACTAGTGGGCACTTTCGTGGTTATCCTTAATGCCCATAAAACTTTTGGTATCTTGTTGGCTCATTTCCCTTTTGCTACGTCAAGCTTCTTTTTCATAGCTTTTAATATTATCTTATTTGTAGCTTTGACCTGCCCATTAGACTGAAGGTGAGCAATTGACATAAGCTTAAGGTTGATGTGAAGATTTGAGCACCATTCTCTAAACCTTGAATTTTTGAATTGTTTGTCATCATCCGTTATTATAAACCGAGGTAATCTGAATCTGCAAACTATATTTTTCCACATGAATTTCTCAATTGTGCTTTTATGGTAATGGCTAAAACTTCAGCTTCTAACTATTTTATGAAGTAATCTATTGTCACTAAGATGAATCTCATCTAACCTATGGTTAGGGTGAATGATCTGAAGACATCTATTCTTCACTACATGAAAGGCTATAGGTTGATGATGAGAATGAGCTCAATTGAGAGGAAATGTTATACGTAGGTAAATATCTGACACTTGTCATATCTCTTCACTAGTTCAATCATATCCCTATTGATGGTAGGCCAATAATAACCCTATCTCTTTTATAAGCCAAAGGTCGTAGTTCAAAATGACTTTCATATATTTTTTTTGGATTTCATGCATGATGTACTCTACCTCTTCTTTGTCAACACATCTTAGGTAGAGTAGGCTAGGATTTTTTGTATAATTTTTTTTCGATTATTGTGTACCAAAAAACCTTTCTCATCAGTGCATTAGCCTAGACTCTTTCATTAGATAACACTCATATGGTCAAATATGCTTTAATTAAAGTCATTTAGGTTTTTTTCTCTATGACCTGACCCATAAGCTTATCCTCGATACTTTTATATGCTAGTTCTTCTATTAGAACTTGGTTGAACTTTTTATTGCTACTTTTAAAGCCAACTTAAATAGGAAGTTTGCTATTGAATTTTTGAATCTCGATATTTTTTTCACCTCAACTTTTTTAAAGTCAACTACCAAGGTTAGCGTCTTGTCAAGATACTTTCGAATTCCATCTTTTCAAGTTATGAACTCTCCATTTATCTAACCAACTATCAATTGAGAGTCGCTATAAGTAGTTATGTGTTAAATATTCAGCTCGGTTGTCAAATTAGGCTGACTATCAATGCCTCATATTCTGTTTCATCGTTAGATGCCTTAAACTTGAATCTCTAAATGTACAAGTACATAGCCCTTTCAGACTTATCAGAATAAGGTTGACTCCTCTACCTTAGCTTGTATCTGATCCATTGACATAGAGCCTTTAATCATTCTTATTCATGGTTTTCTTTTTTTTCTCAAACTATCTTTTCGATTGTAATAAAGTGTACTCTACGACGAAGTCTATCAGTACATGTGATTTTAATGCTGATTTGGGTGAAATGTATAAATTGAATTCGTTGAGCTTTATTGCGCATTTGATTAACCACTCTAACATTCAAGCTTCTGTCAAACTTATTTCAGGGATTAATCGGTCAAGACGTAGATCATGTGGGCTTGAAAGTATGATCTGAGTTTTCTGGCCAAGGTGACAATGGTGTAGCCTAATTTTTCTATGCTACTATAGTTAACTTCAGGCCCTGTCAATATTTTACTTACAAAATAGACTGATCATTATTTTTTTTTACCTAGACTGAATGACTGCCTTATCTATGTTAACTAAGTATAAATATAATGTTTCATCAGTCTTTAATTTAGATAGGACAAACAAGGAGGACAAGAACTCTTTGAGTTCATCAAAAGTTTTTTGCAATTGAGGAGTCCACTTGAAGTCAGAGACATTCATGAGAATTTTAAAGAATAGTAGACATCGTTCTACTATTTAGACATGAATCGACTAAATGCAGCTATTCTGCCTATTAACCTTTGTACTTCATTTATCAAGGTTGGTACTTTCATTTCTAGGATCGCTTAAACCTTTTTAGGGTTCATGTCTATTCTCTTTTAGTTGATTATGTAACCGAAGAACTTGCCTGATGTAATCCCAAATGTAAATTTACTCAGGTTAAGTCTTCTATTATACTTTTTCAAAGTGTCGAAGGTTTCTCTAAGGTTTTCTAAATGCTCGATCAAACTCTTACTCTTAACTATCATGTCATTTACATATACCTCTATATTGCAATCATCTGATCTTTAAATACCTTATGCACTAATCTTTAGTAGTCGCCCCTATATTTTCTAATCTGAAAGACGTGATCTTGTAACAATAAAGATCTTTATCAGTAATAAAAGCCATATTATCCTTATCTTTTCAATATTTTGATTTGATTGTAGCTAAAATAGGCATATATGAAGTTGATAAGGCCATGCTCGACACTATCATCTACTAGTTAATTAATGCTAGAGAGAAAAAAATTATCTTTTGGACAAGCTTTATTCAAGTCAGTAAAGTCCATACATATTTTTTATTTTTTATAATGCTTTTTGACCATGACCATGTTGGCTATCCACTCAGGGTAGTATACCTCCTTAATAAAGTCAGGTCATAATAATTTGTCAACTTCTTCCTTAATGGCCTGTTATTTTTTTAGGGCAAAAGTTTTTTTTTCTTTGTCAAACTGGTTTGACCTCGAGATTAATGTGTAGTATATGGACCATCACTTTAATATCAATTCTGGGTATATCGAATGGTGTCTAAGTAAATAGGTCAACATTATCTTTTATGAGTTGAATTAGTTAGTCTTTATGTTAGAGCTTCGCTCCTATCTGTATGTATTTTTTAAGAATGTTGTTTCAAAATAAGATTGTCATAAGGTCTTCAGCCAGCTCAGGTCAATTTGCATCCGAGATTATTTTTTGATCAATTATCTTTTTTTATTCAATTAGGTCATGATCTTTTCTTATGAAAATAGATCTCAATGTGATGGTTAGTATATTGAAGAACTTGTTAAACGTATTAGTAAAAATAAAGTATATTTTTCATTTCATGATATGTTTTGACAACGAGTTAGCTCAATCCAAGTAATATCAAACTATTCGCACTAGCTCGGTCATTTCTAATGTTGTCTTAAAAAATTCAAGAAAATAGCACAAAATTAAACTTTTTCAGAGCTTAAAAGCTCAAAATGGCTTAACAGTGCATTTTTCATAGATCAGTCTTACATTTTATGCTTTCGTTGGTGGTTTCTTGCTTTTTGTCAATTGCCTATGTTGGCTCTTCCTTACTTTCGACCTTGGTATCGATCAAGTTACCTATCTGCTTCCCAATCTTACTTTTCATTGTTATGACGCAACATTATCATACCATGGACTAGTCTTTTCAAACTTTTACAACCCTTCTAAATGTTGAGAATTTCACTATCAAATAGGTAAATCACATAATATACTGGCTAGGTTGACCTAATATCATGTTATAGGTAAATGAGACATCTACTACTATGAATTCTATGACCAAGGTGATAGTTTTCAGTTCAGTCCCTAAGGAGATCAAGAGCTTGATAGTTCTTCTTACAAGCACCTGTTCATTTTAAAATCCCACTAATGTGGTGGTGATCACTTCAATTGATTTTGGCCAATCTTTATTTTCTTCAAACAGTTAAAGTACATGATGTTGATTGAATTTTTTTTTTATCAAATAGGATTCTTTTGACCACATAGTTATATACTAAGACTGTGATCACTATGGTGTTATTATGTGGGTGTTGGATTTCTTTTAGATCTTCTGAGTTAAAATAGATCGACTTGTCTATCTAGTCTTTTTTTTAATCGAGGTGCCTACTGCCATTGTCATGCTCAGATTAAACTTTTTTTTCGTTAAGGTGGAGCTACCTTTTATGATCATGTTAATCACCCTAGCAATTAGCCTACTATTGTCAACATGGCCCTTTTCTTAATTTAGCTTTTCTCCATGAGCATCCCTTTTTTTTTACCCTGTTCTTCTATCCTTGCCTCGATGGGCATTATGTGGTCTTATCTATAGTCTTTTCTAATTGGTCTTGTCTTTTCTGTCTTACAAATCTCTTCAACTGGCCTCATTTTATTAGAGCTTCAATCTTATTTTTTCAATGGACACAATCTTCTGTATTATGGTTGATGTCTCTATAAAAGACATTTTTTTAAGATCCCTTTTTATGTTCTGTCTCAGTGGCTTAGGCCATCTGAGGTTAATATTTCTTTCAATTTACTTCAAAATCCTCTCACGAGAGGTATTCAGTGCAGTGTAGCTTTTTTCTCTACCAAAAATTCTAGCCTTATGTTGTCTCCCTATTAGGGAAAGATCGTAAAAATCTTTACTTTTTTTATGATCGAGAAAGAGGGATGAGCCTCTCTTCCCTCGAAGCAAAAAGGGAAGATGAACCTTTCTCACCTCAATTTATTTTTATTATAGCTTCAGTATTAATGTATTTCTCTGCTATTAGTAGGACATCAGCCAGAGTTTTAGGTAATTTTAATGACGATGTCAGCTTTAAGTGGTACTTCTTATCATTTAGCCCACTAGTTAGTGCGACAACAGTGGTTGTCTATTTCAGGTATTTAACGTGTAGAGCTTCTATGTTAAAATGTGTGACATAACTTTTCAAAGTTTCATTCCACCCCTGGTGAATTGACATCAAACTCAAGGTTATTTTCTTAGCTCTTTGGCTACTCACAAATCTAGACAATAATGAGTGGCTGAGGTCTTTGAATGTAGTGATCGACCTCGGCTCTAAACTGCTATACCAAGACTTAACTGCTTCTTTTAACATAATGGCTAGACCTTTGTACATTATAACCTCATATGCCTCTTGCATTATTATGTTAGTTTTATAAAGTTTCAAATGATCAAAGAAGTCAGAAATACCATTGTATGTCTCTAAGGTTGGCATTTTAAATCCTTTGGGAGGCATTACTCTGTCAATTTCTTCAGTAAAGGGTGAGGTTTTCAAGAACTTAAGCTCATCCTCAAATGCCACTATTTCATTTTCAACTCTTTCTTCATGGCTTGTATCCAAGTTTTCAAATCTTTGTTCGGTTAAAGTTCATGGTCAGTTTGTTTAGATTTTTGGGTTGTGGCATGTGTGGAATTGTGGCTGGGCTAGTGATGAGTTGGGTTTATGTGTTCTTCTTCTCTAAAAGGTAAAGAGGCTTCCACCTCTTCATAGGTTAATTGTCCAATAACAGCTTCTCAGCCATGTGTGATTAAGTCTGGCACTTTTGAGACTTATGGTGGGGTTATAGTTTGCAGCATTTGCTTGAAAGCTTGTATTTGTTTGTCAGGGCTTGAAATTGTTCCATGGTCAGTCCCGCCTGTGTATGAGATGTGAGGATAAAATGCTCGCTAAGGTGAGTTTTTGTTCTAATTAGGGAGGCTGCCTTTCCTTCCTCTTGGGTTCTTTTTCTTAGTGTCATTATTTTGTACTCAACTAATATGAAATATGCCCCTACCTAGTCCACCAAATGTTGGTGTCGAGCTCCAAGCTAAGAGTATTCCTATGAAAGCAAAAGAACAGGACAATTAGAGGCAAAGGCAGGGGGTGTTCCTTACATTTACACTTCAACTCTCAAATTAGTGAAGATTAGGTCGGGAAGAAAATAGGAAGGTAGGAAGGAAAGAGAAGTGAATGGAATGAATTTGGCTTTATGTTACCCAAGTCTTCATATTTATAAGTAAGCTGAGGAGGACCATAAGGGGACAATTAGGACAAGGCCAAGCTAAGGTGGCATTGACCATGTCAAGTCAAATTGACACAAATGATAAAGATACCCTTCATTGTCCATTGAAGGCTTTAAGAAAGAAAAAGATTACTATACCCTTTTGACCATCAAATGCCCTTAACAAGTGACCGTACAAATACTTGTGCTACTTTCTTCTAATCCTCATTTCCTTCTTTTCCTCTTTTTTTTTGTTTCCTCCAGACTTTACCAGCTATTAAACAGGGGAAGCACATTAGGGTTATGTTAAATGTTGGCTGTGGCGTTGCTGGCTTTGTGGTTATTTGCTGGACAAAGAAGTAATTGCCATGTCATTTGCCCCAAAGGGTTAACATGAAGCTCAGATACAGTTTGCTCTAGAGAGGGGAATTCCTGCTACACTTTCTGCATTTAGTACAGAAAATCTGACATTTCCAGACAATGCATATGATTTGATACATTGTGCATCCAATGAAGATGGGATGGTATCTCTTATTAATCTCTTTCAGCACATGTTGGACCATGTTGTTACATTTATTTTCATTATTTCAGTATTGGTTTTTCAGCATATCAGGGAAATATTTTGACACTTTTGTCCTGCTTTTGAATGCAAAATGCAGGTGGGAAACCATTATTGGAGCTGAACAAGATTCTTAGGCCAGGAGGCCAGGAGGATTCTTTATATGGTCTGCTACACCAGTTTCTCGAGATGATGAGAGAGATCGTATTGTTTGGAAGTGTGAGGATACCACTCTCGCTCTCTTGTCATGCGGGGAAGTACCAAATTGTTTTCCCTTCTTTGAACTTTCCTTGTTTGCTTGTTTTATCCCTGCCACAATTAGCCGCCCCATGTATTTCTTTTCACGATTTAATTAGTACGATCGGAATGTGCTAAGTTGGTCTGATATTCTGTAAGCCATGGTGGCTTTGGCAACATCCATGTGCTGGAAGAATTTGGCTAAAACTGTTGATTCATCTGGAATTGGGCTTGTAATATATCAAAAGCCCGCCTCATATTCCAGTTTGAGCAACGCAAAGAAAAACGTCCACCCTTCTCTGATCAGAAAGATAAGCAGAATGTCTCATGGTAATCTTGTAGAATGTATTATCTGCATTGTATATTGTGCACACTCAAAGACATGCTTGAACATGTGCACAGATACACTATATTAACTTCTACTTCTTATATCTAGGCAGAGACAGTGTAAACCAGAGACCTCTATCCTAAATTAATGTTGTCATATCTGGTGTTATCCTCTATTTTTGTTGAAATTGCTTCTGATGATGTTTATTGTCTGTAACAGGTATGAGCCTCTTGGTTATTGTTTTTCAGACTTCCAGTTGATTAAAAAGAATTGTATGAAATAATTATTTTTAGTCGACATATGTTTTTTTCATTCAAATCATGTTGCATACTTATATTAAAGAAAAAAATTATTTATTTATTACACATCATATATGATTTTGTTGAAATAAATACTTATCATTTAATTATCAATGTATAATAAACAATTAAAAATTTTAATACATAATTATGTGATATAATTTGAATAAAAATGACGAATTCTGATCTGGAATAAATGTTTCATTAAATTTTTTTTTTCGGTTGATAGCATGCTTAGCAGTAAGCCGCCACGCCTTCCATCTGAACCCGATGCTGAAGATATATTCAACGAGGACATCAAATATTGGGCAGCACTTGTATCAGGTGTATCTTGATGGTCTAGCTATAAACTGGGCAATGTTAAGAAATGTGATTGATTTGAATGCCGGTTATGGACGGTAATAAATATATTAAGTTGCTTAAATTTTTTTCTCTATCAAAAGCAAAAAATTGGTTGATATTTAATCTTGTGTTTCATTCTTGCATTGGGTTTCATTGCATGTCTGCTAGTTTTAGACATCTCTGTTGGTTTTTCTTGTTTACTTTCTTTCTAATCTCAAATGTATTAATCTTTAAATATAAATAATAACAATAAATTTGTTTGAATTTTAATATAATAAAAAATATGTTTCATGAAGCTAACATTCATGTTTCTCTTGATATATTTATCTATAACAGAAATCCTTTAGAAACGTTACATATTGTACCCGATTCAATTTTTTTATAAAATAAGTAATAATTTGAAAATAAATACATGTAATAAATTTTAAATTTTAAAATTATTAGATATTATTTGAAAGAATTATTATACAATGAATCAAAAGTTTTTTTTTTTCTTTTTGGGCCTAGACTTAAAAAAGTTCACCAATTCGATTATTCTCGAATATGAAATCAAATTACCATCAATTCAAAGGAAATGCCTCATATGCTAGTGTTTATTACATTATAAGCAAACATTCCCACATGATAGGAGATGATAGGGTTCCTGTATGGTTTAGTTTTTTTTTTTTTAATATTATATAATATTACAAACTTTTAAAATTCTATGAGAATGTCATTCGATTTTTTATATTATTTGAATTGAATTTTATTTTATTTGATTTAATTTATCAATTTTTTAATTTTTAATTTTTATTTTATATAAAATTTTAATATAAAATAATTATTTTTATTTTATAAAAATTTGAAATAATATAAAAAAAATAACAATAATAATATATAATTAAATTCTTTTTGTTCTTCACTTTTTGATTCGATTCGTTATTTACTCTAAATTTAATATATATATTTAATATTTTAATTTAATCTCAATTGAATAACTACGAATCAATTTTTTAGTTTTTTTAAAAGTTTTTTCACTCTTTCAAATGATGGATGCATAATAAAAATAGGAAATAAAAACTTTGTTTTGTATATAATATGTACCATATGGGCTATGGCGACAATAAATCCTGTGTCCCTACAAGATCACATGTAAGCTTTAATCCAAATAATTTCGAGCAGACACTTCTTCCATCAACAAAGAGTTTCATAGCAATTCACAAACCTTTGCAATGGAAAATTTGCTTGAAATTTCAGAGGCTGAAGTGCGCATAAACTTCATTCTCAACACCAAATGCCGTTGTAACCTGCTTTTAAGGTCCCTTTGCCCTTCTTCTCCAGTAGCTTTCAAAGTCCAAACTTCTTCTCCTCATAAATTTCTGGTTAACCCACCGAGTGGACTTGTTCCCCCTTCATCACAAGTCTCCCTGCAAATCATTCTTAAACCCCAGGACCAGATCCCACTCGCTTTTCCTCGCTCCCATTCCGACCGTTTCCTCATCAGAACCGCCAGGTTCGACCCCGACCCGGACGGGTCAACTCAATTCGACTCGGTCAACTCGTGGCTTTCAACTCGACCAACTCAGGCTATCAAGCTCAAGGTCGCCTATGTGGGGCCATTTCTTCTCCAACATGCTGTTAGTTGTGGGGATTTTGATGTTGTGAAGAACATGATCAAGCGCCAGAAATCGGTTTTTAATGATTTATCAGCTAAAGAAGCTGAGTCACTCCTCCGAGTCGCCACTCAGCTGGATGATAACTCGGAGGACATGGTGAATTTGCTGCTTGAGGCCGGTTTAAAGGTAGCCGCACGTGAAGAAGAAGAAAGTCCGAATGAAAATAATGTGGGCTATTATCAGGTGGATCCACGGTGGGAATCAAAAGGATGGAGTGAGTTACACGCGGCTGTCACATTCGATCGAACGGAAGAGCTGGTGGCCTTGTTAAGAAAGGGAAGACGTGAGCCGTTGGATTGCCGAGATAAGGAAGGGAGAACACCGTTGCATTTGGCGGCGGCTAAGGGAAACATCGAGTGTGCTAAACTGTTGGTAGAATCGGGTATGGATAAGAATGCAAAGAGCAATGATGGGAGGACTGCACTCTACAGAGCTGTAGTTAATGGCAACCGTCAGATGGTGAAAATGTTGATCGAGATGGACGCGGACCCCACAATCCCGGATGATCGTGGCCGCTCAGCTTTTGATGTTGCACGTGATAAGGGGCATGTAAGTAGTTGAGCTTTATAATTTGGGCATTCCAACCATCTTATAGAAATATGTTGATTGTTGGACCCAAAAATAAAAGAAAAGGCATGGTGACGGAAGGATTTTTTTTTTTTTTTGCTACTGTTAATCGTTTCTAATTAACCTGCAATCCCTAAATATTAATTTGAAATGCTTAATTATAGTGCCTAAAGTTGACCCAAAAAAATTATACCATCAAAAAAGTAATAAGATAAAACTTGTCATCGTATTACAAGTAAATATTGAATTTTATTGTTGTACATTAACTTCGTTGAATTTCTTTGATATGTTTTTAATTTTGTTTAATTTTAAACATAAAATAAAAAATTATGGAAATATATAAATTGCATTAATAAAACATTCCATAAAATACTCTAATTTGAATACTTTTTGTTCAAAGATCACCCAAATTGAAAATATAATGCCAAAATAGATTAACTTAATTTCTTGCGCATTTTGGAAATTCTATAACAAAGTAACTCTCTTCTTAATTTCTATGTTAAATATATTAAGTTTGATTGATGCAAAAGAAACAGAAGCTTAAGGGGAAAATTATGTTGTTTTTCCCATGGGCCACCTAAAAAGATCTGTTCCTTGTGATCATGTAGGAAGAGATGGTGGAGATTATGGAGCGTGGAAAGGAAGTATTGATGGCGGCAAGATGCGGAGACATGGGGCGATTACAATCACTCTTGCACAAAGGTGCTGCCATGAATTTTCAGGACCAATATGGTCTGACAGCCTTGCATGCAGCGGCCATAAAAGGTCACAAGGATGTGGTTTTGGTACTTCTGGAATTGGGGTCAGACTTGGAACGCCAGGACAATGAAGGCCACACGGCATTGCATTTGGCCGTGGAGGGTGGCCAGTTGGAGGTGGTTGAAGCATTGATCGATGCAGGAGCTAATGCTAATGCCCAGACCAAAACAGGGGTCACTCCTCTCTACATGGCTAAAACTATGGGTTACAATGATGTCTCACAGCTTCTTGTAAACAGGGGAACTTGCTCTTTTCTGCCTTCTGCCTCATTTTCTTCCTCAGTTCCATTGACATAACCTTGTTTGTGTTTTACAAACTCTTATTCACTCTCTTCAACTTACAACTTTTTTGAATTAGAACTAAATTGCAACAATTTATATGTTAGGTTCGTCTTTGAGTTATAAATGCCTCACTTGCTCGACTATTAAATGAAAATTCAGTTATCTATATATCATATTTGATCTAGGTGAGAGGGTTTTTTTTTATTATTATTTTAATGCAAGTAAACCCATTATAATCATTTTTCAATGCTTCTTATGAGTTTATATTTAATACAATATCAGAGTATAAATTTTATATATTAATAATAAATTAGATAAAATTATCTCATTAAAAGAGATAAATCAAATGATATAATAAGTTTTTTTTAAATATTAAAATTTTATATTTTTATTTTAAGAATTGATATTTGTTTATTAATAAAATAATATTATTTAATTTACTGATAGTATATATAATCTATATACTAATAGTATATTAAATATAAACTCACTTTTTATTTTCTAGTATTGATTATCATGCTTTAGTAAAATTTGAAAATTCTATAAACTAAGTTTATATTTTACGGTATTCTAATGTACCAAAATGAAAATATTGATTTGATTATTTAATTAATTTTTTTATTTTAAAGCTATAAATTTCCAACGAACTTAGAATATGAAGATAATTAAAAAAAAAAAAAAAAAAGCTAAAAGCAACAATGGTTAAGATAATTTTATTAAAGTAGTAAATAAAAGAAATACAGTAGCTAAATCAAATTACAAAAATTTATAAAATTCAAAGTTTTTTATAATACATGTATTTATTATAGAATAATAATATTAATGCCATCCTTTATATCATTTTGTTAGAAAATGATAATCACTTCAAAAAAAAAAAATGAAGTCACTTAATAGAACTTAATTTTTATTGATTTAATTTTAAGTTATTGAAGTATACATGTATTTATACTACTCAATATATAAATTTAAACTTTAAACATTAAACTCAAAAAACATTAATAACTTTGATCTGACATAAATTAGGTCATGACTAATTATATTCATACATAATTTTATTAACTAAATATATGAATATATAAAATAAATTCAAGTTTAATTTCTGACACTACAAGTGCAAATATTTTAAAATTTGTTAAAGATATTGCAGTATTTAGGCTTCATGGCACTCGACATTTTGCTGATAATACTATGTATCTGGTTATTTGTTTGAATTAGAACCTTCATATGTATACGTTTAATTAGTTTTTTCTTTTTTCTTTTTCTTTTATTGTTTATTATATTATAATTTTATTTTTTTAACAAATTTTTTTACTTATTTTGGATGAATAAATAACTTACTTATTTATAAATTTTTTTTTTTGAATATGTATTTGTTTTTTATTTTAAATATTATGTTTGTTTTTTTAAAAAACAGAAAATATTTTAAAAAACGAAATATTAGTTTGTTCTAAAAAAATAAAAATAATATAATAGCATAAAATAAGAAAAAAAATTTCAAAATTAACTCAATACTTTTTGAAATGTTTTACAGTGGATTGCAACAATATATTTACAGTCAACTTTTTAAAGTTAAATTCATAAACTCTTTCACTTCAAAATTTTCATACCCTACCCCCAACAGATTTTAACTCTATAGAATTATTGTTCAATATAATATTGTGTCTCAAATTATTAGTCTGTTATTGGTTTTCACATAATTTTAAAAAAAATTAATTTTAATATATAATATTAAATTTTTAATTTTTTATAAATTTAATATTTCATAATTTATAATATTGTAATATAAATGAAACATAAAAAAAAAAAAAACAATTTAGAATATGAAAAAAATTAAAAGTTTAAGTATTAAAAAAATATATTTTGTATTTATGACAATATTTAGGGGACGAAAAGAATAATTCTCTCTTATCACAAAAACTCACTTTTATTTATAATTGATCCAATGCACTAGAATTGACTGACAATTGATTCAATTTCAATAGAACATTTGGTTCAATCATAGTATCCCACCTCAAATTAGGGATATTAATTTTATTTATATTTAATAAAAATTTTGATTTTATTTATTAAAATGAGGATAGATATTAAATATTGGTGATGGAGACGATAATGATTATGGTTTTAAATTCTTTATTGAATAGGAGGACGGAGATGAATGATATAGTATTCACCTGTACTTATATTTGTATCTTATATATATTTATTTATATATATTTAGAAAATAAATTTTTTATTTAATGATATAAAATTTTATTTTAAATTAATTAGATCTAATATATTTTTATTTAAAAATATATATTTATTACAAAAAATTACATAAATATGTAAAACAAAAATAAAAAACTAAAAAATAATTTTTATTTTTTAAAAAATTTATGGGTACAAATATTACTTATATTCATTAAATTCCTAAAATAAAAATGAAAATAAATTTAAAATATTCATTAAATATTGGTACGAGAATAAAAATAATACAAAAAACTAAAGATGTAAATGAGAAATATTCTACTCAGTTTATATCCTTTTTATCTTAATTGCCCTTTTGTTTAGTGATGGCTTATTGAATTTTTTTAGTTAAAGCTAATTGAATATTTAACATATAAAAGGATAATATAATATTTAGTTTATGAACGTGAACAAAATATTTAATCTGATATTACATTAAAAAAATTAACGTGATGTTTAAACTTTAATTTCATATATTAATCTATCTCAACTCACAACACCATCAACCAAACTTTTTGATGAGTTTTAATCCATGAAGTCGTGACATGTGGCTGGAAACAACCACGTCATTCTTAATATCATTTCAACATGCAAACTAGTATGACACGAGATTAGGTTTAGTTAAGCAATATATATATATATATATATATATATATATATATATTTATATGTGTGTGTATGTGTTGTAAAATTAAAAGATTTTAAATTTATAAATCGATAAAACACAATTTATTAAGAGTCAATATCAATATATGACATGTGAGTTAACACAATAAAACACACAAACTTAAATGTTATTATTTTAGCTTCTGATGAAATTATACTTATTTTATATATTTTATTAATAATTTATAAAATTATATTATATTAAATAAATCTACTTATGAAACATTTAAAATATTAAGAAATAAATTTATAATCCTTTCACTTCGAATACAAAAATATGATATGTCATTTTTTATAAAAAAAAAAATCTTAAAAACTACAGCACTAGAAAATTTCCTACAAAAATAAAACTATTAAAATAAAAAAAAAAGTTGCCATTTGATCTAGTAATAATAAAAATAGTAGCTTTTTTTGGTAAAATTTTATATATTCTTATATATTTATAAATTTGAGTAATATGAAAAGGGTTAAAGTTTATAAAATAAAAAAAAAAAGTTTATTATTATATTCAAAGTTCAATGAATTTTTTTTATATATAATGCATTTTATACTTAAGTAATAGTTAATAATTTTAAAAATTATAATGAACCTTTTTTGGCTTGATTTGGCACAAAAAATAATGTCGTGAAATGACATATAAAGACTGTGGGTCATGCGTTGTATTGGACATAGTCTTAGTCTTTATAAGTTATGTTGACACGACACGTTAAATAATAATGTCATATCAACACAGTCTATTAATATATGAATTAATATTTAAATTAATTATATCGATTCAATACGATCTATTTGACACATCTAATTGAATCTCACATATTTTATTTTAAAAAATAAAATTTTATTTTATTAAAGTAAAAAGTAAAAAATTATAGTTTTGTTTATCTTTTTGTCATTCTCTTTCCTTTTTTTTTTTTAATTCTCTTTGAAACCTACACTGACGGTGGAATAATATGGTTATTATCTGACTAAATTAAAAAACAAAAAAAATTAAAGAGAACTTTTAAAAAATCATTTTGAATATGTGAATTGACGTGTGCAAGTTTTGTATATGTAATAAAAGAAGTAAGAGTGAGAAAATAAATAAATAAATAAATAATTGATTTAAAATTATAGTGCATGATTTGATTCCAATTGATTGGATTAAATTTGAATAATAAATATATATTAGGTTTGGATCGAATTTTAGATTAAGAAGTAAAAAATCAAATCAAACTCAATTATATATTTTTATTAATTTTTATATATTTTAAATTTTTATAAAATAAAAATAATTATTTTATATATAAATATGTTTTTAATTGTATTAAAATTATATTAAAATAATATATAAAAAATAAATTTAAAATATTGATGAACCAAAATAAATTGATAGAATTCGATTCAGATCAGATTAATTTTAAAAAAAAGTCAGTTTGAATTCGAATCAGATTTTAAAATTTTATAATACTATGCATTATCTAAAAAACCAAATCAAATCTAATCTAAACCGTAATCATCTCTAAAAAAAAAAAAAAAAAAACCTTACTCAAAACTTTTATCTTCTAAACAATGAAGAACCATTAAAATTTATAGATTGAATAATAAACTTTGAAATGTATCATAATATATATTTTGATATCACGATTTATAGATTTATATATTATTTCATGTTAATCAAATAATTAATTTAAATCTAATGACACGGTTGCTTTAATTTAAATATAATGAGTGTATTGTCTTTAACTTCCTAACCTAGTAATTAAAAAGAAATCTTAAAAGGACATTCGAAATGATGGTTTAAATCTTATCAGCTTTATCCTTTATCCCTTATTGTTAGAGACTTTTAAAGTAAAAAATGAGAAATAATCCCACATTAGAAAAGAAAAAATAAAGACAATATTTAAGTTTATTCAAAACAGAGAGATAAATCTATTCAAAACAAATAATTTTAATTGTTTAAAAATATATAGTTTTATCTATTCAAAATAAACAGTCATGTTTATAGGAAATAATACTTATCTATTTATAAAAAGCTCATCTAGTTTTCTGAAAATATATAGAAATAATTCTTAGAACTCTCATTTTTTCTTCAAACTCCATATTTCTTTTATAAAAATAATAATAATAAAAGGGTTGTAAGGAAAAGTTGAAAGTGTCAATTTTCTTTTAAAAATAAATAATTTCAAAATATATTTCAAAATAAATGATTTAAGAAAAAGTTGAAAGTATCAATTTTCTCTAAATAAAAATCTTTGCAATTTCAAAAAATGTATTTGGAAAAAAAGTTAAAAGTATCAATTTTTTCTAAAACAAAGGCATTAATTTTTTAAAAAAAAATAAAATAAGAAAAGAAATCTTAGAAAAAAGTTGAAATATTAATTTTTCTTTGAAAATTTTTAAATGTTAGATAATCTAACGATGGAGCCACTGTAAGAAAAATAATAGTTTTTTATATACTCTTGAAGTAAAATAATTTTTTTAATTTTCTACCAAAAGTATTGGAATCAATTAAAAATAATTTTTAATAATTAATTATCTAGTAAGATTTTTAAAGCTCAACAAATAACACGAAATCAAACTAGTACTATCCTTTAATGAACGTTATAGAGATGCTATAATCATACTCCTAGACCTAGTTCTGGTTTTATAGATATTAAATCTACTTTTTAAAGATACTTGAGTCAAACTTAATATTCCTCTTTAATATGTGATAGATTCAGTTAGGTGGTCAATCACACATAAATAAAAAAGATTGATGATGACTCTTTTAGTCAATATCTAGCTATAGGTTCATAGACCTAGGTGTTATGATAATGGCCTACACCAAATTCCCCAATTTATATATGATGTGATAGTGAAGCAACTCTAGCAAGGGTATATAGCCATGTCTATAATGAAAAGTTTAGACATATTGGATTAAGACATAGCTATGTTCGATAATTAATTTTAGATAGAGTGATCACTATAATTATGTGAGGTCAAGTGAAAACTTGGTAGATCCTTTAACCAAAAGTTTTGCTAGAGAATTAGTAAAAAAAACCTCAATAGGGATAAGGCACAAGCTCATTAAGTAAAATCACCCATGGTGGAAACTCGACTAAATGCTTGGTATAACGTCAAGTCTTGAGTTCAATGATACAAAATACATCATCTATATGTGACCGCTAGCACTATAATAATGTTTAATGCCATCACAGGTAAAATGCTAGGTATCCGTAATGGTAAAGAAAAGGATAAGTAATATACTCTTAATAAACCCATAACATAAATATGTTAGAGTGTTATAGTTACAAGAACACTTTTGATAGGAGCTAGCTATGTGAGTGTGAAGTGTGACCACTTCTAGAAGCTTAAGAGCTTGGCTCTAATAGCACTCATGAAAAGAGAATGCAGACACATGGCCATAAATGTATCACTGGATACCAAGCATTCATTAGGTGTTGACATCATTGTGTGAGACAAGTTTGGTTAACGAAATGGAATAACTAGTTCAAAGTATAGTCTACTAAGTGATTTCGGTTAACTTTAACTTGTTTTCACTAAGTGAATGTTTAAATTAGAATATACCTTCATTTATGCAATTGATTTCTAAAGTCATCATAAATCTAGATTATTTTGAAAATGATGGGGGATTGTTAGAGATTTTCAAAATAAAATATGAAAAATAATCCCACATTGGAAAAAAAATAAATAGTTAAGTTTGTTCAAAAAATAGAGAAAAGTCTATTCAAAATTAATAGTTTCAACTTTTCAAAACCAAACAATTTTTGTCTATTCAAAACAGATAGTCATGGCTGTAGGAAATGATACTTATTTGTTTATAAAAGGCTCCTCTAATTTTTTGAAAATATATAGAAACAATTCTTTAAACTCTCTCTCTTTTTTCAAACACCATATTTATTTTATAAAAGCTTTACTGCAAAAAACCTATATAGAAGTTCAGTGATCTTGTGATAAGTCGGTGATTGCTTGATGAATTGATTTCATCAGTGCAAAACATAATCGGTCACTGGATTTTATTGTATCTTTAAGGTTTATTGTCTTCAACCTTTTTTGTATATCTATTAGGTAAATAAAACGGTGTGGGCAAATAAAATCTTAAGGAAAGTAGCACTGTTACATGCCTTGGAGCCTTTCCTCATATTTTCATATTTATCAAAAGTAGTAATTCCAGTTTTTTAGTATTTGCTCTAACAATAAAAAGAAATATATAAGAAATGTTTCCTTTTTTTTTAATTTTTTAGGGACTAATTGGGATTTATATATTGAGTTCTTTCAAATGCACCATGATTTTTGCTTTTCATATCCTTACTTTTGTTTTCAAAATTTTTTATAAGTAAAATTATTTAATTACCATTCTTTTAAGTTTTCAAATATCTATATTTGATAAGTTTTATGATTTTTCATAAATCTATTTCAAAAATGTAATATAACTTATTGGAAATAAATTTTCAAAAAGTAATTATAACTTTTTGAAAATCCATTTTCTGTAAGGGAGCAAGTGAAATTTAAAAAAAAAAAATTTTATTAAAATATTTTATGAATTAGTGTAATGAATAAAGTTACTATTAAAAAAATCATAAACTTTAAAATTAATAAAAAAGTTAATTTTATTATTTTAATCTTAAAGAAAGAATAAAATCTTATGAAGCCCTAACTAAATTAAAGATAAAATAATAAATATAATTTTTTTTTTTATAAATTCTTTTTGTATTGATTATTAAAATTTTATAATAGGTAACTGAACTAAACTCATTGGAAACGTTTCTCCATCTACTTATCACGATGGACTTCTCCAATTAACATATTATATTTTTACAAAATTATATAATATTTAGTAGTAATAATATTACTTGTAAAGTTTTTAAAAATTTCAGCTCTTATATATTGTTAGACTTGATAGTTCTTTCATTACCTTTCGTAATATCAAGAAATAAAATATTTAATTAAAATTTCATAATATTTTATTCTTTCTTTAAGATCAAAATAGTTAAATTAAAATTTTTTTTATTAATTTTAAAATTTTTATTTTTTTCTAATAATAATTTTTTCATTGCACTAATTAATAATTTTTTTTTAATTTTTCTTAAAATTTTACACACTTTAATATCCATATCCAGTGAATTTTATAACTTTTCAAAAATATTTGAATAACTTCATTTAACAAAATTTAAAAAATAAAATAAAATGTGAAAAGTAAAAATATGATACGTTTAGGAACTCACTTGTGTATTTTGAGTGTTTGTCGGTGTAGGAATCCCAAAGGGAATAAAACTCCCAAGTCCTAGCCCACTTTAAATAAGAACTTGACCGTTTGAACAAACTGATAGGGCAACCCATACCTAGTAGGCCCATACTATTGGGCTATCAAAAATTGCAAAAATAAAGTGATTTAAAAAAAATTATTAGTATAATTTTTTTAATTCCATAAATATATTAAGTGGAACATATTTATTAAGTATATTTAAATATTTTATAAAAAAATGTTAATTAAAAAGGTAAGATATGTTAACGTCGAAATTAAAAAACTCGATTGATAATATATTAAATATATTTTTATATTTTTAAAAATTTATTTAATGCATTCCAATTAAAAACTCTATAAAATGGAATTTATATCTGAGGAAACAAAATACTTATAAAATTTTTTAAAAATAATAAATACTCTCATTTCCCATTTTCTTTATCTATTTTTTATATATTTCAAAATTATATTTTATTTTATTTTTTAAATATCTAAAACTCTTACTTTTTATATTTTAAAATTATTTTTATGTTTTTTTTAACTTTTTGAAATTAAAAATCAGGAAATCTTAATTTTATAAAAAAAATAATTTTAATATATTACATTTTAATATTAAATATATTAAAATTAAAAAATTTTTTAAAACCTCATGAAAATTAATACATAATAAATATTTTGGAACGAAGGAGTACAAACAACTGAGACAGAGTAGAGTAGTAATGGGTCAGAAACGCACCGTTTAACTGGCCATTCTATTTTATTTTCCCTTTCTCCAATCAGTTTTTGAGTATTAGCCAAAGAAAAAAAAAAAAGAATCTGTTTTTGGTAGGTAGAAAAAGTAGCACCAAAAATTTTCATGCACTCATTTGTAACTTTAAAAACTGCTCTAACACTCATTGCATCATTTGCATGCAATAGCGACCCGCGCAAATCGGTTCTCTGCAATGGCGTCTTTATATTCAGCTGCGCACAAATGAAAATAACAATTTCTTTTTAGCTCTCACCCAAACCAAAAGAAAAGCTCTCTTCCATTCTCAAAAAATACATTAACAAAGCTCTGCTTCTTTCTTTTCTCAGTTTTAATTTCTTTTCAAGTTTTAAAAAACCGAAAAACAAAAAGAAAAACAAAATGTTTTATTCTAGAGAGCTCCTTGCTCGCAAAGCTTCTCTTGGCCAAATATGGTAATCTTTCTCTATTTCTTTTCGTTTTTTCAATTCATTTTTTATTGATATTTCTCTGAAAAGGAAGTATCTCTCTGAAAAATTAGAATAATTAAACTCTCTCTCGATAAGAGAACACCATTAACGAAGCATTTTTTCCATTAGTTTGCTCTGCTTCTTTGAATTCGTTGGAAGTCACTTGAAAAAGAAGTTTCCGATTACATTTTTTTTTTTTGAATGATAAGTATTTCTTTTACGTATTCATTATTTATATGTGAAACATAAATATTTAAAAATTAAGTTTCAATTAATTCTACTTTACGATTTATTGTCTCATTTGTCGACGCCATTTTTGATTTATTTTCCTTGAAAATTTTGCTCTAATATCCCTTTCTGTTTTTATGCTATGTTTTTTTTTCCCTTTGTTTATTAAGGTTGCTTGGGACTAAACAGGCAAAGCTCGATCGGAGGAAAGCTAACAAGCTCGACGTAGCTCGACTCTGGTTTTCTATTTTCCTTTTCAGTCATTTCAATTTCTTTTTCTTGCCTTATTTTGTATTTTAACAAACTCAGATTCTTTTCCTTTTCCTTTTTTTTTTTTTTTTTAATTTTTAACAGTGAAGAGATTCTAAATCCTCCGGTCCCAATTGCTCTTCGACTCTCTAGCATTCTCATGGGTAATATTTCTCTTTTTCCACCTTTTTTTGAACTTTTCTGAATTTCCAAACTCAGTTTTATTAATTTCAATAATTTTCTCATTATTCTCTCAAGGTGGAGTTGTGATTCTCTACCAGAAAAAAGTGACGTTTCTTCATGGTAAAATAATTTTGGACCTTTTTTTTTTTTTGTAATTTTTCGCTGTAACTTACAATTTTAATATTTACCCTTTATTTTACTGTGGTTTTAATGCTCTTGCTTTGGTTAACAGATGATGCTAATCGGCTTCTGGTACCTGGAAAGCACATGATAATTTCCTTGTTTTTTTCCTCTAATTTTCTTCTTCAATGAGTAAATTCGATTCTGTTGATTAAACTGGTATGATTTTGTTTGGGTGATTTGAGGCTGAAATAAGGAAAGCATGGAAGGTGATGGAAGAGCCAACTCTACTCCCTAAAAGAAAAGCAAAGGCCACGTAAAATATCTTTTATGTACTCTTTCTTTAAATAAATAAATAAGAACATTTGAAGAGATCGGATTTTTGGGTTATTCTGCCTAATTGTCTCCATTGTTTTCAGGAGAAAATCCATCACACTACCTGAAAATGAAGAAACCTCCATGGGCTACACTAATGTTGGAGAACCTGAAGAAGAAACCTCCATGAGGTTTCCGCAGAACAATTTTAAGATGGTAAATTTGTCGTAAAATAAACCCTATTTCTTTTTTAGGTAAGTGTATTTTATTTGAAAAAAGAACAACTGTTATAAATGTGTTATTTACTCTGCCACTAGGTTTAGCCAGTTTAAACTGTGATGGTTAATTAGTGTTTGCCCTGCCCCTGCTGGAGAGATGTTTGATGAATTTACATAATTCTGTTATATATATGAGTGTGTGTGTGTCTATATATATATATATATATATATAAAGTGGTAAGTTGGCTGTGATTTGGGGAGTTAACTTAAGATCTTGAAAATATGGTTAAACAACCTTGTGATAATTCATGGTTTTTAATTAAATTTATTCTGCTTTCCAAGACTTTTTACTTTGCCTGGTGACTGTTTTAGTGGGGTTAGGATGCTAATTGCGTTGGCTTGAGTGAAGCTTGACTATTATTAAGTGTGGACTTTTTCCAATCCAGACTAGGGTAAAAATTGTGTCCTATAAATTAGCAATGCATGCTAATAATAAGTTTGGACTTTTTCCCATTTGCTAAAGCTCATTTCTAACCTTTTGTTCTTATTCTTGATTTCTTCCTTTTGAAACATAGCCACAAGCCACGCAACTATTTGTTTTCCAATTTTACAGTTCATACTTCATACATATTTTTTAGATAATTGCTTCCACCTGATCTACCCTAATATCTCCGTTTTTGTTTTCATTTGGCAAATACCGTTCTCTGACCCACCATGCTTAGTCTTCTAATCTTTAATCTGTTCATCCTTCATTACCGAGATTAAGTGAGTGAATTGCTAAGGCAAATGCGGCTGCTTTTAGAAGAACTTATAAGTTTTGACCCACTTGGAACAAAACTTTTCTACATTATTGACACAAAGCAGTTGTTATCAGAATCCTTTAGAATTCAATTTTGGGACTAATAATTTTTTACCTTTATTGATGAACAGCAACTTGACCAGGTCGATGACTACTATATTACCAATGATCCCATGGAGGATAATCTCACCCATGAACACCACCAAGGTTTTCTATTACCCCTGAACTTTTCTCTTAGATGGTAATTTTGAACATGTACACTGAGAATATTCATCTTTAGTACTATAAATCACCACTTTCGCTCTCTTTCCCACAGCTGATGATAACGACATCACCTTATTCAATTTATTTCGGCCTAATACAGATACTCATGGTCAATTTGAAAGGTAACTTTAAAAACCTAGTTCCATGGGTTGCGTATCTGTAACTGGCAAAGGTTTTAGTTAATAGTTCACCATGGTGTCTGTGGACTGAATAATTCCTCAATTTTTCTAATTTCTGTGACAGATTTGAAGAAGGTGACGAGGGGACACAAGTAAACTTCACTTTAGAAGAGCATATACAGATACCAATTCCTTCTCCAGCCCGGCAAGATGGGCCTCAAAGAGGTTAGAGTACTATAATGGCTTAGATGTTTGAGAATACTGCAACTGAAGTTGTGTACGCTTTTAGTTTTTGTATGTTAGAGGGAATGATTTAGAAATCTGAAAAAGATGATGAAGCTTTCACTTAAAAGTTTTAAACCATTTTGGCATGACTGCGGAATAATATTTGTAAATAAACCGTTCTACTAGATTTTAGATCCAAGTAATGTGCACATGAAATTTCTGAAGATATGTTGTCATAGATAACTGCTGTTCAGCATAAATTATCTGACATAAAATGAGTTCCTTTTAATATAAGCTCACGAATTGGTTTTCTGTATTATTAACCATCAAAATGGAAAAAAAAATGAAAGTATTCCTGTGCTTAAATTAAAACAAATGAAAGTTTTTCTAACATCAGTAATCTTTCTGTATCATTTATGTTATTTTCCATTTAGCAAACTAAGAATGAGAATGATTGCAGCTGAAGAAACCCAAGAGCAGCATCTGGAGCACCAATTAGATCAACAATTTAATAGAAACAAAGAAGACAGAGTAAGCATTAGTAATTTTTACTAACAATTATGCAAAAAATCAGACGAAAACAAAACTTTTGCTATTGTTATTCTCCTTGAGGAAGCAGGAACAAAAGAGGCAGGGGCCATTAAAACGAAAGGCGAGAAAAGCCAAAGGAATTATCATAGATGAGGAGCAAACTATTATTCCTAGCCATGTATATCACTCCTGGCTTCATGACACTTCAGATATTGTATCAAGAAGAGGAAGGAAGAAAAGGGTATGACCTGCATATTTGCAATATATCCCATTCAGATTTAGCATAATTATGTTGCATACCCAGATTACTTGGTTAGCCACTAACTTACACCATGAGCAAATATTTCCAACGCATTATTCCGAACCACATATATCAGAAGAATTCATGGGGAGTAAAAGTTTTATCCTAAGAAAACAATCATTTCAAGAATCATTGATGTAACATAAGGTTTTTACGCTATAAATGTTGCAGAGGCGCACAAATATCCTGTGGACTTTGAAGATAGCTAAGCTCATGGAGTTCCCATCTACTGTACTAATGGATGATATGTTTGTGAAAGGAAATCAAGAAATCCCTTACCCAGCACCACTTTTGGACCTCTGGAAGAAAAGCACACAACCTCACCGTGAATCACCCTCTGGTTAGAATTCACTGATTCATGCTTTTTAAGTTCTTGTGGAGATAATGAAGGGAAGTTAATCTATATTATACCGTACACAGTGAGGACCTCACAACCACAACCCCCAGATCCATCCCCTCCGGAAAGAGTACAGTCTGATTATCCAATGGATTACGTAAGTCTCGCATCTGATCTTTAATTTGCTTCCAGGAAATACATTTGTGCCCCTATGTCTGACTGAGTTTAGAATGTGAAGCCTTTTGAAGATCTTCACAGTGGAGTTGGTTCCCCATCTCATGCTACCATAGAGTTACAGCGAACAACTGTGGTACATAAGGTGACTCCAGTGGGAACCAATCAGTTTGTCACCCCAGGAAACTCTGGTACGAAAAATCTTTCTCTACATGTTTTATGTCTCTCTTCTGTTTGGAGACATTTTGAGGTTATCAAATGAGATTAATTATGGACAGACAGTTTATCAGTTAAGCTTCATGTCATTTTGCAGGAGATGCACTAAGATACAGCGGAAGCTCAGTATCTGGAGATGGAGTCCCCTTAAATAACTTAGAAGTAAATATTGGAAGGTAAGTAAAAATTCTCCCAAAATAAATTAGAAGGTAGAAAAAATTTTATACAGGACATGAGCAATATGTCTAGGTGGGTAATCAGAGTTCTGAGACCTGTGAAAAAACTTGTGATTAACTTTTAGGGTTAGGTCCAAGAACAATGTGCCATCAACTTCGAGAAACAGTGGCAGCCTTGACACAGTGGTTGAAGTGTTTCATGAAGCTGATACCGATTACAAGTTATCAAGGTCACAAAAGAAAAACTTGGCACCTGATCAAGGTAAAGAAATCATCAACTTCTATTTTGCCATAGCAGCTATAAGCCTATAATCACAGGAATTGCCTCTTCATCCAATATGGTAATTAACAACTCCATTTCATTATTTACTTTTTTCAGAATTCTTGGTGGAAACTCAACTTACGAGGGAAACTCCTGCGAATGATCCTCCAGACAAAATGACTGAGAACATCAGGAAGTATATTTCCTTTATATTCATCCTTTTAAGCCCAATATTAACTTTGCACTTGTCTGATCAACTTTGTGCAACTTAATTGGCTGCAGGCATATGAAAACACATTTTGAAACTCCAGGAGCCCCTCAAGTAGAATCGCTAAACAACTTAGCAGCTGGACTCAGCAGAAAAGGAGCAGCTCAGCTCTTCTACCAGATTTGTGGTACACAAACATACGATCTATTTCCTCTGGCTATGTAGTGAAATTGCTCTGACTTTAATTACCTTAAAGTGTCAAATAAGAATCTGAATTAATGAGGAAACTGAGATCATTGACCAACTTGTTTGCAGTTCTTGCTTCTCAAGGTTTCTTAAGAGTGGAACAAGAGGACCCATTCGGAGACGTTCTCATCTCCAAAGGAGCAAAGATGTGACACAAGGTTAGTAACGGCTAGTTTAAGGAAGAATTATTAGTGTTGTTTTTGTGTTCTGTTTTCTTCTTTCTTCTGTTTACTTTATGGCGGCTCTTAACTCTTAACTTTATTTCGGAGTTCCCAACCCTAATCCTTTATTTGCCTTAACGACTTTTTTCTTCCATGTTTTGCTCTTGTTAAAGATATAGAGGGAATAACACAAAATTATGCCCTGTACTTATTTCATAATTGAACTTTTTGCCTTTGAACTGTCATTTTTTGGATCTGGTAATTGAAAGTAATACTAAATATTTATCTTTCAAAGCAAAATCCCATTTTCCAAGTTTTTGCACAAGTTATGTTTGGCAGATTATAAAAAAAAGACACTTACAACTGGCAGATTTAAGTGAGCCAATATCTTCATTTCTTTTTTCATCAGCCAACCCTAACTGAGTAACTAATACATACACTATGAAAAACCGCCCAAATGGCCAAATACCCGTTACTCCCCCATTTTCTTGTAGTCTGATATAGAAAGAGTAGAAATCAAGTCATTGTTACACCAAAAAGGCGAGAATCTGAATCCCTTAATCTCAGCCTCAGCTCCTCCCCCAACTAGGGTTTCCTTAATAGCGATTGCAATTTAACTCAAAACAACTCAAAACCCCACATTTTATTTTAAATAACCCTATAACCTTAAAGTACCCCCTCAATTTCTGTCCCAAGTCCAAATCTCACCCTTTTTCCCTTCCCTTTATCTCCAAATGTTTCCCCAGTGGCTAAGATCACCAAGCAGGGGAAACTCCATAAAATCACCCTCCCATTTCACTTTCTCTTCATTCAAAGACATTAACGCTATCCTCAATCCCCCAAAAGATCCTCCATTTTCCACCGTGTCAAGCTCTCAACCTCCGTCCTCCGCGCCTGGGCCCACCGCCATGCTCCCCCTTCATCCCAACCGTCCATTACCCTCCCCAACGCTGATCACCGCGTCATCGTGTACCTCACCAGCCTCCGCGTCATTCGTAAGACCTTCGAAGATTGCAAGATCGTCAGATCAATCCTCCGAGGATTCAGTGTCCCGATCGACGAACGAGACTTGTCATTGTATTCTAATTTTTTAAACGAGCTGCAGGGGATCATTGGGCGTAAAAGTTTTACCCTTCCGTTGGTTTTCATTGGTGGGAGGTACATCGGTGGGGCCGAGGAAGTCAAACAGTTACATGAGTGTGGAGAACTGAAGAAGCTGATTGGTGGTGGAGTCCAGTGTCTGTGATTTATGCGAAGGGCTGAGATTTGTTCTCTGTCGCCGATGCAATGGTAGCATAAGATCTACTCTGAAAAATCTGGGTTTCGAAGTTATGCCGATTGCAACGCTAACGGTCTAATTAGGTGCCCGTCTCGCAGCCCCAGTCACCATCGAATTTGCTTTTCTTTTTCTTAGCTTAAAAAAATCAGATCAATAAGTATTAAAAAAATTAGATTAATAAAACGAAAAAAAATCAGGCAATTTTATTTTCTTTAAGCTTTTGGGATGTTAAAACACGGTTAGGGGAATCCCCATGGTGTTTTTTTTTTTACTAGAATTTATTTTTTTACTAGTAGTATTTGGGAATGTACATATGAATGTTTTTATTGATACTAGTTTATGCCCCTTCTTCGTTGAAGAATTTTATTATATTGATATTAATATAATTATATTTTATTAATTAAAAAATTAAATATATAAAAATAATTATTTGTAAATTATATAATACAAATGTATTGACTTAAAAATAAATATAAATTTTTTTTTGAAATTTTATCTAAATTTTTTTATTATTTGAATCAAATTTTAAAAAAATTCACATAAAAAAATTTTTTAAGAAAAATAAATTATTTGTAATTTTTAAAAATTTCATTGGAATAATTATTATTTACTTTCAAAATTATCATGTAATCTCTCTCCATTTTTTTTTTTTTGTCTTTTTTTTTTAAATAGGATGAATTTCAGGTCGAAAACATCAAATATTTTTAAATTTTTATGACATTTTTCATATTTCATCAAACATTTGTCAAGGATTTTTTTTTTTTTTTTGAATTGCTAACCTTAGTTTAGGAATCATTAGTTTAGGAAATGGATTTATTAACTCTAAATGTTTCAACTTAGATATTTCGACAAACATTAATTTAAAAATCAAACAGTTGAAGATTTTTTTGTTATTTAATTATTTAATTAATATTTAAAAATAATTTAAATTAAATTAAATGTTAATTTTTTATTTAAATAATATTTATTTTTTATATGTTTTAATATTATTAATATTAGTTATTATAAATTACATAATAAATATAATCACAAAATAATTATTTTTTCATAAAACTCTTTCCTTTTTTAATTTCTAATGTAAGAAAAACACAAATAACTAAAAAGCATAAAAATAACAACAAAGCCAAATTGAACTACACTCATATAATTTTATACCTTAATTAACCCTCAAACTTCAAATCATTATTTATGACAAGTATTACTTGTTTAAAAATTAAAGCTAAAAAATCTAAATAAAAGTTTTAGATTCAATAGAGATAACTTTAACATAATGTTATTGATGATATTGATTCTATCTTTGCTATTTGAAGTAACAAATAAAATGAATAAATTTATATTTAATATATTATTAGTGTATAAAATTTATATATTATCAATAAATCAGATAATGATAACCTATTAATAAGGTAAATCATATAATAATATTTCATTAATGAGTAAATTATTTTAATTTGTATACTTAAAAATTGTTATTTATTTATTAATGAATTATCATCATTTAATTCACTAATAATATATAAAATATATACTGATAGTGTATAAATATAAACTCAAAATAAATATATGTAAATAAATGTTAAAAAAAATATTTCTAATGAATTCAAAATGTTTCTAAAAAATAATAAAAATAAACCATTTATTTTTTCAATTAGATTGGGTTACTTATAATGGGCCAACCCCTTTCATTAAAAAAAGAAAAAAATGGCCTCACCTTTTGCTGCCATCATATTTGTTTTGTAAATCCTTTAATCAAAGGTTAATACAATCATTTTATTATGAAATACAATTGTCTATTTCTAAAGTTTTTTGAGATGCTTTTTATATATAGTTTATAGATTATTGCAAACAGCTAAGTTCAAATATTAAATTAAGAAATCTAAAACCAAAATATTTTATTAGCTCTTTCTTTTTAGTTTCAAATATCATTTAGTATTACATTAATGTAATCAATTGAATAATTAATTATTATATTATAATTAAATTATAATTTTAAATAATTAATTAACAACTTAAAATATAATTAAACAATTAAATTCACACAAAATAAAACTTAAATTTAGTATCTCAAGATTTTAGAACATTCTCTCTACCATTTAGTTTCATCGGTATTTTATTAGCTCTTTTGAATATTAAAGTAGAGCATGTATATTTGTTAACATGTTAGTAGCATGGTTTCTTATCTGCACAATATTAGGTAGTTAATGCTGCCAAGCAAGATATAAAGCGAGAATAGTAATTTCCATTTTTTCAAGTTGCCATGTAATACAAGAGTAATTAATTATTCTATGTCACGTTCATTCCGTTTGAATCTCAAACAATCCCTAGTTCGAAGACTGTCTAGTTGAGAAACAATGCGTTTCTGGCTGGCTTTTGCTAAAGTAGACGTTATAAAAGAGGGAAATGCTAATTTCGTTTTTGGAGGAAAAACAAGATGCTATTTCCACAGCTTATTAGTACTTAGTAATATAATTATGGGTTTCAAGATTCATCCAATAAAATGTACAAATTGCACCGCTGAAGGATAGGTAAAAAAAAAACACTCGATGATTTAAGTAGGAAAAGGTAAAAAAAAGTTGATGATTTCGTCCAATGCCGCCTCGAATGACAAATCATAGAGATATTCCTTTTGAGAAGATTCTACTAGTTTTTTTGTTATTTGATTCTTTTAGCATGCTAATACGATCTTAATCTGTATCATTGATTAACAAGATCTTCATGGAAAGGGTGTTAATAGTTCATTTTTATGGATAATTATCTAATCTATTGTTTATTTGGTGTCTTTTAATCTTTAATTAAGAACTATATTTGAACCTTTCTTAAAGGATGCCCTCAATTCAAAACTTAATTTTACAGGGAAGGTGAAACCCTCTGACTTTGTCGACAAGTGATCAGAAAACAAAACCTTTCTCTAGTTTTGGAAACTGTCTACATTATTTTTAAAAGGACAAATAAAAAAGTGGATAACATGAATTCTTCACTTCTCATCCTGATCCTCCAAACCAAATACATGTACAAAATGATCATTTTGACTTTACTGTTTTACCTATGCCAAATTTTACTACAACTTTCATAATTTGAGACAAACTCTATTCAAAATAAAAATAATTATCAATTATGTTTGAGGATATCCGTGTTCTTACTTTTTAAACTAATAAAAGAAAAGTTTTTGCCAAAATAAAAAAAAAAAAAAAAAAACCCTTGAAGGATATTTATTTTCACTCCTCTCACCCCTTAAAAGATTATCATAAGAATCTTTAAAATGTTAAATCAAATGAAATCTGTTGCGCCTGAAGCAATAATCACAACAATACAGAAGCAATAGACAACAATCAATAATCAAATGTGCAGGAAAAATAAAGCACACCAAGATTTACGTGGAAAACCCTCCAGTGTAGAGGGAAAAACCACGGGCCACCAGAAAAATCTTCACTATCAAATAATAGTTATACAAAGTTCTTCTCTAGCTAAAACTAGAGCTAATCAACAACTAGAGAAACAATTGGAGAAATCTCACCAAATAAGTGACTCAACAAATACACCCTGGATTTGTTCCTAGAGAGCTTCAAACCCGATCTTCACCGTTAGAATGTATAACTCTGAATCATAAACCTCCTGACAAGGTTCCAACTCAATCGGACCACGGATCGACTTCCGTTTAACCAACTCTCCCTTCTCCTTTTTCTCTCTCTACTTTTCCTGGTTTTTCTTCTTTCTCTGCTTGGTTGTCGACTCACACCTTAAACAACCCCTCCTCATTTTTATTAAGTAGCTAGGGCTCTGTGTAAAATAAAAGATCAAGGCCCATGGCCTTTACTTGGTCCAAAACCACTTATATGGGACTGGACCCCATTTTCCTAACAATCTCCCCCTCCAGTCCCATTAGAAGGAGATTCATCACCATAGCAATTTCATTTGGAACTTACCTTGGCCAGGGAACTCATTCCGGCCAAGTTACTGTAAAGCTCAAGCTTTTCCCTGAGAAGTATCTTAGTCAACATATCTGTCACATTTTTATCAGTATGGACTTTCTTCAATAGCATCTGCTGTTCTTCAATCACTGAACGTAACCAATGATATCTAACATCAATGTGCTTTATTCTAGCATGGTACATGGTATTCTTACTCAAATCTAAAGAACTCTGGCTATCACAAAATACCACATACTCTTTCTGATTCAACCCCAATTCAAAAAGAAAACGTTTCATCCAAAGCATTTCTTTACATGCTTCAGTTGCTGCAATATACTCAGCTTCTGTAGTTGACAAAGCAACACACTTCTGTAACTTAGACTGCCAAGATACAGCTCCTCCTGCAAAAGTGAACAAATACCCTGAAGTAGATTTCCTACCATCAAGATCGCCTGCCATGTCAGCATCAGTAAACCCTTCTAGAATTGGTTGTGAAACTCCATAAGTCAAACACATTTTTGAGGTACCTCTCAAATATCTAAAAATCCATTTTACTGCTTCCCAGTGAACCTTCCCTGGATTAGAAAGAAATCTGCTCACTACACCAACTGCATGAGCAATGTCAGGCCTTGTACAAACCATAAGATACATTAAAGAACCGACTGCAGAAGAATAAGGAATACTAGACATAGCTAGTTGCTCTTCCTTAGACACTGGACAAGATTTCTTACTTAGATGAAAATGGTTGGCAAGTGAACTGCTAACTGATTTAGCATGTTGCATGTTGAATCTACCAAGCACTCGTTCAACATACTTTTCCTGTGACAACCACAGCTTTCCAGCTCTCCTATCTCAGATAATGTCCATACCAAGAATCTGCTTTGCTGGACCTAAATCCTTCATATCAAAGGACTTAGACAATTGTTCTTTCAACCTGTAAACCATACTAGCATCTTGTCCTACAATCAACGTATCATCAACATATAATAATAGGATAATGAAGTTACCGTTAGGGAATTGTTTAATATACACACAAGAATCCGCTGCTGTTCTTTTATAGCTATGACTCACCATAAAAGAATCAAACTTCTTGTACCACTATCGCGGAGCTTGTTTCAAGCCATACAAGCTTTTCTTCAATTTGCAAACTAAGTGCTTTTTCCCTTTCACTTCAAAACCCTCAGGCTGATTCATATAAATGTCCTCCTGTAAATCACCATGCAAAAATGCAGTTTTAACATCAAGTTGCTCAAGCTCAAGATTCAAACTAGCTGTCAATCCCAGTACCACTCGAATAGAACTCATTTTTACAACTGGAGCAAAAATCTCATCAAAATCGATGCCTGGTTTCTGAGAAAAACCTTTTACTACCAATCGAGCTTTGTACCTCACTAGTTTGTCACCATCCTTTTTCAACTTGAACACCCATTTATTCTTTAATGGCCTCTTCCCTGTTGGAAGTTTAACAAGATCATAAGTACCATTCTTTCGCAATGACTCTATCTCTTCTTTCATTGCTTTTAACCAGTGCTCTCTATCCGGAGTAGCCTGCACATCTTGAAAGTTTTCTGACTCCCTTTCACTGGTAACTAAAATAAAATCTGAACTTGGATACTTGGTAGATGGCCTGCGCTCTCTAGTAGATCTCATGAGCTGAGACTCTACATCACTTGATGCTGAAGGTAGCTCCCTCTGCTCAACACTCTCAGGTAGAGAGGATTGCTCCCTCTGCTCAAAACTAATAGCATCTGGCTCATCACCAACTATGGCTGGCTCATTCATATCCTCAAGTTCTGTTTCTGGCTCATTTTCACCATCTGTGGCTCTTTCTTGTGAAATTCCTGTCGGTGTTGAAACATCACATTCAACAGTAACTCGTGTAGTCTTCTCATTTTTCTCAAGGTCTGCTATGGTTTCTTTTTCATGAAAGACCACATCTCTACTTCTGACTGTCTTTCTCTTTACTGGATCCCATACCCTGTAGCCAAATTCCTCATCACCATATCCTATAAACACACACTGTGTAGCTTTACTATCAAGCTTTGACCTCTGCTCTTTTGGTATATGCATGAATGCTTTACACCCAAAAACTTTCAAGTGAGAGTATGAAGCATCTTCTCCTGTCCACACTCTTTCTGGAATGTCAAAGCCCAAAGGAACTGATGGTTACCTGTTAAGTAAATAACAAGCTGTGTTGACTACTTCACCCCAGAATGACTTTGGTAATTTTGCCATCCTCAACATACATCTGACTTTTTTCACAATGGTGTGATTCATTCTTTCAGCTATACCATTATGCTGCGGTGTTCCAGGTTCTGTCCTCTCATACCTGATCCCATGCTTTGAGCAATACTCTTCAAAGCCTTTAGATGTGTATTTCCCACCATTATCAGTTCGAATACACTTCAAGGGTAACCCTGTCATCCTTTCAACCATGGCATGAAATTTTTGAAAATATTACAGTACCTGACTTTTGTATTTCAACATATACACCCAAGTCTTACGTGAAGCATCATCAATAAAAGTAACAAAATATCTGCTACCACCTAATGACTCAACCTCAATGGGACCACATACGTCAGAATAAATTAATTCCAATCTATTTTCTTTTCTCTGAGAACTTTTACGAAAAGAAACTCTATGATGCTTACCAAACAAACAATAATCACATGAATCGAGAGACATACCTTTGGTCAAGGGAATGAGAGAGTGCCTTGCCAAAACCTGTAACCTTTTTTCACTCATGTGTGCCAGCCTCCTGTGCCACAAGTTTACTGAAGCATCATTTTCAACGGTATTTACCTGGTTACCGTTCAATTGCATCCATGTCTTATACATTGTGCAGCATAGTTTTTCCCTTGCAACTACCATAGATCCTTTGAGAAGCTTCCACTGTCCATTCTTTTGTCGGCTTTCATATCCCTCCTTATCAAGGACATTAATAGCAAGCAAGTTCATTCTCATATCTGGAATGTGTCTGACATCCCTCAAAGTCAACATGCAGCCTGTACTAGTTTGTACAACAATATCACCAATATCACCAATCTCAACAATCTACGACACACTCTTGTTTCCCATCTTGGTACAAACAAAGTCTCCTGCTTTGTAAGTTGTAAACAACTCTCTCTTAGGAACACAATGATATGCCGCTCCTGTGTCAACTATCCACTCAATGCTGGGATCACTAACATGATTACAATCACCATGTGTACAAATCAAAGTAACTGAATCACTATCTGAATTCACTGCTGCAACATTGCCATCATCTGAACTCTTACCTTTCTCATCTTTTCGCTCTTGCTTCAAGATTCTACAGTTTCGTTTTATATGACCCGCCTTACCACAATGGAAACACTTCACTTTAC